>NC_043986.1:33817783-34117783 GCF_902150065.1 Myripristis murdjan | reverse complement strand
CTGGGCTAAGGTCACCTTCTTACTAAATCCCACAGTAGAAGTGAAACTATTTTTAATGTATTTTTTTCTCATACATTTGTGACTTGATGATTTTTGGAAAAAAAGACTATATTCATGACTACTATATTTAGATATTCAAAGTACAAGATATTTACCATAAATTACAAAAAAGCACAAGTATAAATAAAAATGACAAGAAAATGACAAAAGAAATCACCTGCCAAAATTACAAATGAAGAGAAATTAACTGAATTTTGTTCAGAATTTTGTTCATGCTGGTATGTTTCCCCCTTTTCCATGTCCATAGTGGACTGCTGGGACGGGCAGGACGGTGAGCCCATTGTCCATCATGGCTACACCCTCACCTCCAAGATCCTCTTCAAAGATGTCATTGAGACCATCAACAAGTATGCCTTCGTCAAAAATGAGTAAGTTTGATCAGACACAGAGTTATAGATTTCACTGGCAGTAAATGTTCCCATCAACCCATTTTATTATGCACATTTTGTCTTACTGAATAAAAATGCTTGATGGAAAAGGCAAAGCCTCAGTAAAATCTCAAAAAGCCTCATTAAAATCTCAAAGTGAGCACAAAAACAAAGTTTTTTTTTTTATTCAGAAAAAACAAATGTGATCATTTGCAATGGAAATGCATTTGCCAAATAAAAACAGGACATAGGTTTTAATCACATGACCAGTTGTTGTTTGACCTTTGAACTCAGACAAAGTGCCTGTCATGGCAGATGACATCATCAGGTGCAGGTACTGGTTGCTCCTAAACACGTCACATCATCTTTCTCACACACAGGACGCCATGCCTCATTGGCCAAAACAGATGTTAACTCTAACTTAATCCAGTGTTTCTTCCTTTTTTCTTTCTAATTTTGCAACATTTAATTATTGATTTGCAAGTAATTTGTATGTTTTACAGCAACATGGCTAGTGTTATTATTTTCTCACTTGTTCACTCACTTCATTTATACACTCAGTGGGCTTGCTCACCGACCCATCTTTCATCAATTTGGAAAATCGATGTGGAAATTCAGGCACAGCAGTGTATGGGCATATACTGTGTGCTGACACCAAACGTTAGCAAGATAGCACATGCTCACTGATTCTACACCTACAGAGAAAAATGGGTTAAATGAGGCGTTGGAATACAACTTCAGCCATCTGTTGGTTTCAGGCATTACAGATTTGAATTTATTTGTTTGTTTGATTTGTTTTCATTTGAATCCATATTCTGATAATACAGTGAATCAGGCTGAAGAGGTGTTCTTATAATTATTGGTAGTCACTTTAGGGTGATTGAATGTCATATGAGCTCAGCTATTTGAGCTTGTACTCTTGCTGATTAGAGATCTGTAGTCTAGTCGAATCAAATGTGAATGTGAACTGACTAAGATTCAACCCAGCTACAAGAAGCAACATGATTTTTGGGCTGAAGCAGCTGCTGTAGCTCAGGTGTCCATCATAGAGTTGTAATTAATAACAGAAAGAAGGAACTTGGTCGTGTTTGCAGCCAGCAGTTGAAGCGACGGTTGACGTGGAGCAACAAGGAAATGTAATGGTATTTAGACCAAACAAGCACTGCAATAATAAAGAAATCCCCAAGCTGCTGCTGGCGCTCCATACCCATATTGGATAGTGGATTGTCCAAATGTGTTTGTGTTTGTACAATAAAATGACAGAGGAAAAAAAAACATGTCCTTTCTGCCCCTGACTGATCAGCAGGCAGAACGCCCCACATGGCTTCTGTTCATACATTTTGGTTTGTTTAATTTTTTGCTCTGTGAAATCAAACTGAATCAAATGAATAGTGCAACAAAATCTCCACTATTTCACTGATTCCAACTACAGTAAGATGGACTACAGGTGCAAAAACTGTCTTAATTATGAGTCCATAATGGGCACGTGAGCTACAGGAGCTGCTTCAGCCCAAAACACATGCTGCTTCCTGCAGTTGGATCGAATCTGAGATTCATATCGCAAACTGCTCCAGAGTTTGTTTGTAAGCAAGAGCTGAGTGTCCACACTGCTCTGGTGTATTCCAGCCTCTAAGATGGAGATTTTGGGATATGCAGCCGACAGCTGTTAGTTTTAAAACTCTGGGGTTCCATAAGAGTGGGAATGGGCGGATACAAAGTCATTTTAATATGATCACACAGCCATAGCACTGACATTATAGCTATAGGCCCACATAGCTTTTGTGATTTGATCCTTATTGTGTGTGGACTCCTTTCCCATTGTCATGGCTTCGTCTGGCAATAGATAATGCTCTCATCTCCCCAACTGTCACATGCCTCGGGTTACACCATTTGATGTTTAGAAACAGTGCAAGTGCCTTACACAGCCTACTGTAATCTGCAGATGTTAACTTAACCATATTACACAAACATGGTGAAAAAGTTTCAGAGCTGTGCTGGGTCCAAAAACTGAAGACACGACCCCACCCAATCCCAAAATGAGTGCTCGCCATATTATTTTGTCTATGACTTATCACATAACTCTGCACTGTACATGTGCTGCACACTATGTAGCCACTATAATACATTTGAGGGCACATCTGCTCGGCACTCATACATTACATCTTCAGTGTAAGGCTAAATTGAAAGTTGACTGTAGCATTATGGAGCATGGATACAGTTCCTGAAGCTAAAACAGTGTAGTATAAGAAGACTTGCAGACATTGTGCTAGGTAATAATCCAATGGATGAACTCAATGCTAGCATTACAGCTGGATTCCAGCCAGCTCCATAGAGGCAGGTAAGGAGGAGTGTGCCGGTTTGCCAGGTTGACTGAGGTGATGACCTGTTAAACGCTCTAAAAATTCTTCTGTTCCTAAAATCTGAAACCTATACTGAGTTCTGAAAATGGAAAATTACCAAGGAGACTTTCTGTGAATAAACAGGAGTAGTACCTCCCTTTACAAGCCTGTTTGAAGCAGTGTAATTTTCTGTCATGTGTCTCTGGCCTCACTAATCAATTTGACACACAACACACACACACCTATTCAGATACACAGACATAAAAACATACACACACCTATCCAGACAAAATCACACACACAAACACCCACCTCATCATAGAAGCTGCATCTGAAGGTGATAATCCCTTCGATATGCACACAATCTGGGGGTTGCTGTGAAAAGCACTATTTATAGAGCCTGTCTCACAAGTAGAATCAAAAGGAGGGGAGACTCGCTGTGTGTGGATGTGCACGCCAGCGTGTTTCTTAAAGCAAAATTGCAGCCACCTAATTCCACAGATAATTGGCTGAAAAGAGAAGGTGAAAGGCTGCACTCAACATCAAAGAATGATATTATTTTCCAGGACATCCTTCCATCCCTTTCAGCCTTCCACGGGGCTGAAAGGGATGTGACTGGGATAAAAAGATTCTCTCTCCAAAACGTTATGCTCCGTATTTTTTCACTGGGGAGCTTGTGCTTACTTGTGGGCCCTTCAGAGGCCTTCTTTACTTGCCAGAGAGTGCTTCACATTTCTGTCCTTGGTCAAGTTCTCTGGCTAGCTTTTGCACCCCTAAGAGAGGAAAGGTGCTCCACTACACAATATTTTGTCTTTCGCCTTGTTCCTATGAATGTATTTAAGTGTATTTAGATTGATATTAGGCTTAAAGATGTGAAAAGGCAAAACAGATTTAAAAGAAAAGAGCTGAAATAATATCATTGCTTTCTTTTCTATACATATATAAGTTTTACATGTTTTGTTGTTGCACAGTACATTTACGATGTATATTTGAGATTTCGTGAAAATCAGTTGTAAGAATAATTATGTAGATCAGATACACTGTACATTGTGAAAGAAATTTCAGTTCCGGTTGCACTGGAGAAAGTTCGCTCAGTGTCGAAATGTCTTCACTTCTCAAAATCACAATAATGCCAAATTAAATGTCGTGATGCCTATTGGTGATATGAAAGGAAACATTGTATTTTTCTGTGATTTTCTTTCTGTCCTTGGGTTTGATTTTTGGAATGAATATGGGACCAAAGTAAGGGCAACATTTCCAACAATATGGTTTTAATTTTCACTTCACTTTTCATCAGACTTAATTAATTTTAATTAGTTAATTTATTTTTACAGAAAGACAACAACACTAAGTTGTAGCGTGTTGCCTTTAATTGCCTTAAGGACAGAGCGGTTACAATTTTCATTTCTGTTTCACTGGATTTATTTGTTTTCAATTCATTGAAGGAAGGATTTTTTTTGAAAGTTTTTTTTATCATTGTTATTGTTATCTAATTTGCTGGTAATTATTTATTATTTTTTGTTATAATAAACTTCTCTAAACTTGCAAATTCTAAAAGGTTGTAACTTAACATGGTTTCAGCAACAAATCTTGGTTTGGGATTTTAGTGCATGTGTGAGAGAACACACACTATGCATTCTGTGACAGGTTACAGAGTGATAGTACATAATAGAATAGCCAAAATAGTCGAATAAATTCAGAACATTGCATCCCTTTCCTGTCCTGCAGCCTTTAAAACCACAAAAAGGCATCACTTTTGCCACGGGATAAGGCTGTATTGCAATATCCAAAATGCGAGCTGGTATCTGTGCTGATATCACAAAATGAATGTATCACCCTGCTCTTCCACATAGGTAATGTGTTAGGCAGCTGTAGCCTACCAGGGAGCATGATCATAAGGTTGTCTTGGGGGCTGCTTAGTGATGCCAGATGCCTAACAGGAAGAACCCCGACTTTTCAGCCTTAAAACTCAGTCTCTTGTGTGTCGTTATCTACCATCTTACAGCTTCCCAGTCATCCTGTCCATAGAGAACCACTGCAGTGTTCCTCAGCAAAAGAAGATGGCCCAATACCTGGTAGAGATCCTGGGGGACAAGTTGGACCTGTCCAATATAAAGGCCCATGAGTCTGACCGCCTGCCGTCACCACAAACTCTTAAGGGCAGGATCCTCGTCAAGGTAATGCCAGGGCAGCGTTATGCTGTGAGTCATGTAGAGCTTGAGTGCGAGTTGTGTTTAACAATTCATAGATCCTGAGTTCCTTGGTGAGAGAAAAAGAAAGATGTTGGTCTCATGTTAAGTGTGAGATTAGAAATTGTTTAACATCTCTCAACAAACTACAAGTTCGGGCTCTTTATGGGGTGTCTGTGTAGCGATAGCTGACTGAGGGCTGTTATTTGGCACAGTGACATTTTGTCACTAAAACACATTATTCTCAGTCCAGTTCACCACAGATAATTGGTCCAAATATGTTAATAGCTGCAGGTCAGGAGCAGTTCCAGTTGTAGTGCGCACCATGTACAGTACAAACACTGCTGACAGTCTGTGAACCGACTCAGCTAATTATCAGTCTTCTGAGACATTTGTAAACACAGGAGTATTGCTTGCTTAACCAAATCAGGCAATGCTGCTTTTTACAGAGACTGCAGCATCATTTCCCCATCTATTTTCCACTGAATATGCCCTTACATTTTCTATGGCTACTATTAAAGCGTATGGCTACTATATTCTGTTTGGTTAGTGGCAGAAACTGTAATGTACAACATGAAAGGGAACTTACACATGCCTTCAACAAACTGCAGCACAAGACCAAGTTGATGAGCAGCACCACCCCTCTGTTGGCAGGAACTGAGCATCAGTGAAGTATTGAGGTTAATGACTGTTTATTGACAACAGATGCTTTCACTCATGAGAGGGCATGGTGCCAATACCTGGCACAGCAAGGACTCCATTGCTAGCCGCCACTTGAGCACTCCTAGGTTTATGTACAATTTCCAGTGTGTTTGTAATGGCACTAACATTATAGCACTGTGAGGCACCACAGTCATATCCATGGTCTGCACTCCAGCAATTGGCTTGCTCACTGCAGTTAGACAATCTGTGGTATCCAGATGCAGTCTCTGTGCAGGTGCCAGTGTCAGACTATTGTCACCCAAACAGCATTGCTGCAGGTTGGCACCCCCTTGACACAGTGATTAAAAATGATTTCTAACCACTGGACAAACAGCCCCACTTGTTAAGCTTCAGTGAAAAATCCATGACTTCAGTCTGAGTGTGATTGCTGCAGTATCGACTGCCGTCACTTTGAGCCCATCTATCCTTTGTAACGTCTCTTCATTGTGTCCCCCACTCCTCCCCCTTGAGATCTGCCACTGAGCGAGTTTGCTTCTACATTACCAGCGTCCCTGCTTAATATGACCAATAACACTAAGTTTGAGGATGGATTACCCATGACTATTATGTCAGTGGGCCTTGGAGGTGCCTGCTCCTATGGGATTCTTCTCAACTCCTACTAGTTCTATGGGTTAAACAGGGAGTGCTGGCCAAAGCCAGTCACAAGCCAAAAAGGAAGGAAAGGGAGTTAAATATTAAGTTCACTTTGAACACCTTGCCTTCACACTTGAACTGCTTGTGGGAAAACCAAGCGAACAAGTTCCTATTTTCTGCTGAACACTGATTTCTTTCTTTCTTATGTTCTTACTTTCTCCACAAGGGTAAGAAACTGCCTCCCAACATTGACGAGAACGCAGAGGAGGGAGATGTGTCAGATGAGGACAGCGCAGATGAAATGGAGGATGACTGCAAGCTGATGAATGGAGATGTACGTAATCTTCCTTTTCTTTTGATGTTGTGTCCTCCAGTTCATGGTGTTTACCTACTCTTACCTATCAAAGGTGCAGTTAGTCTCTTTGTAACTGGCGTCCTGCAGATAAAATGTGAATTTGCTAATCTCCGTGTGTGCATGTATTTCTCTGCTCTTGGTCATGTTTCATTTGAAAGTCAGTATCAGTGGGGTCCTGTTCTCCTATCTTGTCTTTGTAATGCTCTGTTCCTTCTGTTTATCTCCTGTATTGGTATATCTTTCTCTTGCTGTCTCTCTGTTCTCTCTTTCTGTCCCCTCGCTTACTCCTTTCAATGTTGCTTACCTCTTTAAAAGTGGAAGGTACTGTATAACATGCTCATTGTCAGCCTCGCTAGAATTTCTCATCCAATTCATGTTCAGTACTCTGTCATACTGCTTGTGAAACTCTGTTCAAAGTGCTAAATCCAACATAGGACAGGCTTAACATAAGCTTATGCTTCTGCCTGTGCCTTTTCAGTCACGTTTTCTTTTTTGGATGACACTGTTACAAATGTGTTATTTATTGTTTGTGTGACTGAATAAAAACTCAAACTAAAAACTCAAACTCAAAAATGTTCTGTAAGATGTTAGATCAGAGGTCTGTGGTGTGAACATTTTTGATCTGATCCCATGTTGTTAGAATTATGTTTCAACCAATATGGATTTTTTTTTTTTTTTTTTTTTTTTTTTTTTTTTTTATTAAGCCAATATTTTGTGCCATCATTCAATATCTTCAAATTTGACATCTAAAACAGCCTTCAGACCATGGAATTACTTAGACCCTTCCTTGAAACCCAGCATAATGATAATAAGAATAAATATACTTGCAAGCGGCCATCTGTGGGATTCCACCCCAGGGAAAACATAACTTCACAGTGTGAATATAAGTTTGACTGATCATTATGGAAAAGTTCTACATTTCAACAACAGAACATGGGTTGACAGTCCTGCTTCTGCAGATGAAATGTTACCTGACATATTGCCATTTGAAAAATTTTAAATTGTCTTCCTTTTGGTACTTTTACATCTGATTGAATTTGGCCTAATGCATTTTTGGGGCCCTTGTAAGCAGTATAGAGAGAACAGTGAGAATAGAATCTGAGACAAAAATAATTAATCAAGGTGTTACAATAAATGATTTATTTGGTCTGAGTTAGTTGCATATTATAGCCTTACCATGTCACTCTCATTTAGCATTTTAGCATTTGCAAATTATTCCTTTCATGTTATACACTGTTGTCATCAACTGTTATTTCATCAAGGTCAAATGAATATCAAAAAATCTGTGAAACAAGCATGGTGTAGGCAGCTCTGTCATACTGTGTAGAATTTGGTGGAGATGGAGTTCAACTTTGGCTGATCATGACAACCGCGTAGAGTCAGCCATCAATTGATGTGCTTTTGTCATGTTTTTTGGTCTTAAACTTTTGTTTAAGAGTCCTCACGTAATATCAACCCTCAGCAATTTTAGATGCAGCTTTACTGTGCTATGGCTGTGTCACCAAATATTGCCTGTGACACATTGGGATTCATCCCACATTTGTGTCTGAGGTTTGGTTGCTCAAGCACCAAGTGTTAAGGAAAGAATGCCTCCCTGCCTGTTTGCTTGTCTTTGCCATCAATTTCATTTGTTAAATATGGCTAAAAAGTTTGGATTTTCAAACCTCTGGGTAATAGTTATGATGTAGAAATTGCATCATCTGTGTCCACAGTTTTTTGAAATAGGATCAAAGCTGCAAGAGAAATAGCAAACAGGCTTTATATAAAATAAAATAAAAAATTCTAGGGAAAAACTGTTTGTACAATGAATTCATCTTGAGTTGCAAAATCTGAGGAGAGATTTTCTTCGGACCATATGATTCAGGATGTATTAGTTAAAATGTAAAATTATGTGACCATCTGGCCGATAATTTTTCCCTCCCAACTTGTAGGGGAGATCAGATACCTATCCAGCAAATTTGCCTGTTGTCTCTGAAGTACAAAAATTTTAGAGCAGAAAAGAAGAAATGGAAGATGAAGATGATGGTGAATCCTACGAAAAACAATAGGGTTCCCCCGACAGGCTTGAGAAAACCTTTGAAACTATATCAGAAAACATTTTCATGCAATGTGCTTGAAAGGTGGCACTGAATCCATTCAGGTTAATGACCTCCTGTAGACACTATAGGACAAGTGTGCTATTGTTCAGGTCAGCAAAAATAAGAAAACAATCTGCACCCTACGCCATGACTAGACCATATCCATTTTTAATAAATTGCCAATATTTATTAAATAGTCAATATACATGGGCTAACCCTAGCTCTGATACACCTACCTACAGAGAATACTCCCTTTATCCAGTCTTTATCCATTATTTTGCTGGCTGTTCATTCTGTGCACAATCTAAGATATGGATATACAATGCCACCTAGTGGCTTGTGCTTTTGGGCTCTATCTCATCCAGAAAATCTTCATTTCACTTCTCTTACATAACTTCCCACTGTCATTCTCCATCATGTCATCCATCAAATGGTCTGAGAGGTTATTTATTATGTGAAACACAATGTAATGCTTCATCTTTGTTTTCCATGGAACTTGAGCTCACATTACTCTCAACCTGATCTTACATTCTTTTAAGATCTTGCATTATGTTTTTTTCCCCTCCTGGTCTAACCAGGTTAAAAAAGAGGTTTGTCCAAATATGTCTTCACAGTAGGACCTCAGAAGCCCAAATTTTCATGGTAGTCCTTAAAGCAACAAAATTGACTAGAACTGTTACTTGGCCCATGTAAAATATGACAATTTGACAAATGTTTGAATCTTACTGAAAACTTGAATTGCTTTTTTGCAACATTACATTACTCTGATACCATACATAAAATTGTATGGTTTCCCTTGGCAGGATCACTCAGTTGTTTATGGAGAAGATGAATGAATGGCTGAGGTTCTACTGAATGTCCTAAAGTTCCTCTCATTTCTTAGACCACATGCATATCTTCATCCCTCTTTTTTCCCTTTTCCCGTTCCCTTTCTTTCTGTGTAACTCTTACTGCCTACCTTGTTCAGACCTCAGCCAACAGAAAGCAGGTGGAAAGTATGGCCAAGAAAAAGCTGGATAACCTGATGAAGGAGTCCAAGATCCGAGACAGAGAGGACCCAGACAGCTTTACTATTGCTGCCCTGCCCCCTGCTGGGAAGCCCTCAGACAAGGCTGGCCTGAAAGTAGGAACGGATGTTTTTCTTGTTCAATCAATAATTTGAGTTTTCTGTTGTCTCTCTGGGGAGACAACACATCTCTTTTCATGTTGCATTGCAAGCACATGGTCACATGTCCCTTTTATTTAAAGTAAAATTAAACTTTGAGGTTGCATAGTTACCTGGGCATTATGAGTCCAAATATCCTCATTAGTTGTGCTCCCCTGGGCTGCTAATCTAGAATAATGTATTTGTGTCTCCTCATTCATTTCCATAGTACGGTGCAGCAGGTCTCAGAATAACACTTTTGGCACATACAGTAAGCAAACATGAACAAAGTGGATTTTGACAATATAAAAACTAAGTATCCAGTTTTTGAGGAAATTAAATGGTTCTTTTAGTGTTATTTTCCTGTTTGGATGTAGATGCTGTGTCTCCTGCAGGTAGCATCTGCAGCAAACATCCATATCGGATAATTCACCACTATGTTGACTCATTTCACATCCAGGGAAATATGCAACCCAACACTTCCAAAGTTCAGTTTTGCACTAAGTAATCCATGATATCTTCCAGCCTGTTTTCCATTGTCATCATAATAGTGATCAAGACTAAGGCTGGTTCACCAAAAAACTTTACATTTGCTGTTCTAAACACCTGGTGTCAGAAAAGTCCTTCCCAGGAAAAATGATGTGGTGTGGATGAATTGTACCTTCCCGGTTTGTTTGACATAAACAGAATAAGCGGGTAGTTAGCATGAACAGTCATAGCCACTATGGCTGAACAGATAAAGAGAAGAGTGCCACCTCCAGAAACTCAAATTTCAACCACAGAAAAACAAAGAGAAAAGATGTAACAGTACTGGACATATCATTTTTTGACTGTAATATTTGGCAAAAACACCACAGAAATGAACAAATGTGGGGAACGAGGAGGATTTCTGTCATAAGGTTTCGGCATGACTAAACCAAGAGTATAAATTAGGTACACTTCATAAACACTTCCTTCACCACTGATCTGAATTCAAGGCCTAGCCAGCAGAGCGCCACTGCTCATGTCTGAACCAGCACTGCCATCTATGGTTGACTCCATGCATTCTCATTCTGGATGCTCTCCACTGTACGGATTTTTCTCATTGGATGTGAACTGTCATTATCTGTATGGAAATGCACAGTGACGATGAAATGTAGTATTTCAGGTTTCTGTAGATGTTTCTGCTTGAGCAGTTCAGATTGTCAGTGCTTTGTGCCAAAAAAAATGGCGTCAGTTCTTCTTGCATGACTTTGACTGCCTCTCCTAAGAGAAAGTTTTTTTTTTTTTTACTTTGTCTGTGTGGTTTTGTATGTTCTCATTTAACAAACCTGACACATTAGCACTGTAGTATAGCTGTTCTTGCTATTGGTTACTCTTCCTTTTCATGTGTCTCCTCCTCTTCCTCTAATTCCTTTGCAGTCATGTTCAGAGGATGATAATAGCCTAGATGTGAGCCTAGCTTAGAGAAACAGCCTTGTGAAATCCCTTGTGAGTCCCTGAATTGGCTTGGAAAAAGTTATCAGGGGAATGTGAATGAGTAACACTCAAATTTTACTTAAAAAAAAAAAAAAAAAAGGATTTCAAGTGTTTTTTTTCTGCTTCCAGTGCAAAGGTGATGATGGGACGGACACAGCAGATGAGGCAAACCCCAGCAGCAACAAACGCTCAAGCCGTTCCTTCATGGGTAGCTTCTCCAAGCGCAAGGTTGGCCTGTTCATTCCTGTTCCCGTAGCTTTGCTCTCTAAGCTTGCTCAGTCATATGAAGTAGTGTTTGGCTCTCTTCCTTCATTTGAAGCTCCTCTTATTTTTTGTTTTTAAAAATTTACACCAAATGTGTGTGTGAGATATTGTCCTGTTAAGTGATCACATCATAGACAGCAAAATCATTATCAATTATTGGTTGTGGCACTCTGAGCTAACAGTTTAATTAAATTAAATTATTTGAAAACTAGCCCAGTCAGACTGTTTGCCCTAACCAAACAATGCTAACTTTTTGGCACAAGGTGTCACGAGTTAATTTGATCAGAATCAACAACAGAATTGTTTTGTCTCCACAGAAAGTGAGGGTGGTTGGTGATGAGAGAGTTTGTAGTAATAATACAATTATACATACAAATATATATACAACTGCAACAAATTAATGATATTGCTCTTTTATAATATATGACCACATGGCCATGTAATAAAAAATACAAAGACCTATTTATTATTTAAAGGTGCAGAGGATTCATTTATTTATTTATTTATTTATTTACTTACTTACTTACTTATTTATGTTTGTGTTAGAGTTTCGTGTATAGTAGGAGGCTCTGACGATGTAAATAAATATCTATCAAAACTATAGTAGTGCACCTGTAAAGACCAGTTTTCTTAATTTGTTCCTAATATGTTGCCTACCATCACTCACAGTGTATGCTAAACTGGTAGCATGCAGCTTATTATCATCATCAGCATGGTTTATGCAGTAGAGATTAATCGAGCCAAATTCCACTGGGAACATATAGACGGAGAAAATGACTGAAGAAACAGCCTTATAAAAAAAAAAAAAAAAAAAAAAAAAAAAAAAAAAAAAACATTTTTTGAAAACATGTTTCAGTTCTTGGTCTGTAATTTTAGGAAGATTACATAGCTTCTCAGCAGCCACAAGGACATGTATACTTTTTCATTTTCACTTTGTCAATTTTCTCATCAAAAACAAAGGTCTCAGGCCTTCCCTCGAAGCCTGTGACACATGAAAAGATCTCCCACACAGATACCAGTCCTAGGTGTCTCACTTGTCATGCTCTTCTGTCTCTGGAGAACTAACTGAGTAACTGTTACTGGCTGTAGAAAAAGACAACCAAGCTGAAGAAGACATCCAGCTTTGAAGACACGGATACAGACCAAGAGAGCACCAGTAGTGCCTCCCGTGCCCCCTTACACCACAGCAAGTATGCATTTTACACACACACACACTCTTCCAGTGTCTTAAAGAGTTCTGGGTAATCCCAAGTAGCTAAAAAGGGCTAACAGAGACATGTGCTTGTGCAGTCTTCCCATAGCAGAGTGCAGATCGTGCATGTTTTTGTCTGGACCCGACCCAAACCTGAGAGCATAGTAGCCGAACCCGACCCTAACCCGACAGGCATTCCTTTTTTGTGTCTGAACATGACCTGAGCCCGAGATTTTGCTTGTCCTCTGTTGCTAGATTATACAGTGGTGGAAAAAAGTTTTCGGACACCCCATGCATTTGTGAAATATTGCATTAAGAATCACTCTTAGGTAAGATCCTAATCCTAAAAAAGCTATTAAAAACTTCAAATTGATTGGTTCCATAAATATACATGAGAAATTTTGAGTATGGGGTCATTACTTCCGGTGCGCGGCCCAGCTGCGAACCACGTCCTGGCAGACCCATTTACACTTGTTTTGTTATGTTTGTTTTATTGTGTGTTGGACTTTCTTTGTCATCGCATGATGACTGTATGTGAGCAAAAATGAACGACCCAAGGATTATATTGACTTTGGTGGGGATCAGCGCCCTGTGGAGGACACTTTCTCCAGCTGACACACACACAACAACTACGCAACAACCGACAACAACAACCGACTTGGGAACAGGAATGAGCCTTTACTACAGCCGGGAGTTCCTCCTGGAGCTATCGAACCAGCACCGTCTATCACCGGTGATTCTGGACAACATCCCACCCGAGCTGAGACGGCCAGCAAAACGTAGGAAGCGAGGAAAGAGAGGGGGGATTCGCAACCGCCTGCGGCGCCGGTACACAAAACCACCGCTCCCCGCCATCATCCTCAGTAACCTACGCTCCCTCAACAACAAGGTGGACGAGGTCCGAGCATCGTATCATATCGTATCGTATCGTCTCGTATCGTATTTTGGTACCAGTGATGAAGGTCGTTCTTCTTATTAAAAGACACAATTTTTGTTGCCAAGCTTCGTGTCCATATAAAACCAGCACATTTGAAAGTTCTTCAGACACAAAAATGGCTAAAACAAGGAACCTAACGCAGGAAACACGCCTGAAGATAAAGATTCTCAGCCAGGAAGGGTACTGCTGCCGCCAGATAGCCAGGAAGTGCAGATGCAGTCCTTCAGCAGTTGGATACACTCTGCAGAAATACAGACGAACCAACAGCTTGGAAGACAAACCAAGATCTGGGCGTCCAAGGGTTTCTTCAGCAAAAACTACTTCTTAATGCAACTAAGACAAAATTCATGTTGTTTTCCAGAGCCCAAAACATCACAGAATACAAATATCAGTCACAGAATACAAATATCTAGGCATCTGGCTTGATGAGGAGTTCTCATTCAGGTTCCATGTGAATGAACTAGCCTCCAAGTTGCAACAAAAGATTGGCTTTCTGTACAGAAATAAATCTAGTTTTCCAGTACTCTCAAGAAAAACAATTGTTGAAGCTATATTTTTGTCTGTCATGGATTATGGGGATGTAATTTACAAACGTGCTGCTGCTTCAACTCTGAAGCCCCTGGACACTGTTTATCACTCTGCCTTTAGATTTATAACTGGCGATAGATATGACACTCATCATTGCTTGCTCTACAAGAAAGTTGGTTGGCCCTCCCTTGAAGAGAGGCGCAAAGGACATTGGCTTTTATTCATCTTTAAAGCCCCGCTCGGTAGACTACCATCATACATCACAAACCTTTTAGAATGGAATTCTGGCACTAACATGACCTGTTCATCTGACTTGTTACTCCTAAAAGTTCCCCGAGCTTGTACTGAACTTGGTAAAACTGCATTCTCCCATAATGCCCCAAACTCGCGGAACACCCTCCAGCACACTCTGAAGATGCAAGCACTCCCCTCTCTTGCAGAGTTTAAGACTTTAATCTCAGAACACTGTGTTTCTGATTGTATTTGTTTTAAATGATTTTCTTATTATATGTATGTGTAATTTTGTTTTAATGCACTTGTAAACTCGACGGCAATGAAAATGAGGGTAACCTCAATGTCCATTCGAGAATAAATAAAGGTTGAATTGAATTGAATCTTTTTGTAGATGTTTTGACTTTTTGCTGACCTTGTAGGAAGAAGAAAACTATGAAGCTGTCCAGGGCTCTGTCTGACCTGGTCAAATATACCTGCTCTGTGGGACTCCATGATATCGAGGCACAAGGTGAGCCACTCTTCTCACTGGGATAGAGTTCTGTCTGTAGCACCGTCACCTTTCCTCATTCAAACAGTTGTGTACTGGTGACCAGGTACTATCTTCACAGTCAAGTTTCACTGTGTGTGAATATTGTCTTTTTAGAAATAAGCGCTGTCCTCTTCAGAGAAGATATAGTTTTGGGAGTTGATCAGAACCTGAGACACTAAGGCCCTGCTCAGCCTGCCAGCCCATGTGCCCATGGTCTAAATACTGTTTTCAGAAATGTTTCCACCCAGCCAGGATTAAAATTTTGGGGAAAACGGTGGCCGTCAAAGTTAACCCGTGTCATTATTTTTCGGATCATTATTAAAAAATGAATGCAATGTTGAACTTTGAGCCACTTGACAGCCCTACTTTAAGCCTGAAACTTTTTGGCAGGAAAGTAGTCAAATCTAACATACACATATAAGTCAGTTTGTCTGTTTAATTGAATAGCAAATCCTGAAACTTGCTGCCCTAATGTTGGTAGTTAGTGAAGAAAAAGAACCACCTAGAAGTCCAGATGTGAAAGTGGTTTTGTTTTGCGTCTTGCAGCAAATTGCAGCTGGCAGGTGTCGTCACTGAGTGAGACCAAGGCCCACCAGATCATGCAGCAGAAAACCGCCGCCTTCATCCACTTCAACCAGCGACAGCTCTCTCGGATCTACCCCTCCTCTTATCGCGTGGACTCTTCCAACTTTAATCCGCAGCCCTTCTGGACTACAGGATGCCAGCTCGGTACATGGTGCACCACACGCCGACCGTGCTCTAACTCTTATTAGGGCACTTTCACTTCCCCAGCTTGCTCAAAATGGTGGCATGTTTAAGATTGGAACTGGTATAAGCACACCAAATCACAGTACTAATTTGGCTTAGTTTGGTTTAGACATGATGATTTAGTATTTTTAAGCTGTTACCGGTCACTTTAAAATCACTTACATGAACTTAGTACTTGGTGCGATACATGTTCTTCTCATTCAACATGCTGTATTTCTGACCATTTAGCCTCTTCTCACAGTTCCCACTACAATCCACTTAAAGGGAGTAGTTCAGCTTTTTGATCTTTTTTTTTTTTTTTCATCACAGTTGCATTGAACTACCAATCAGAAGGCCGCGTCCTCCAGCTGAACAGGGCCAAGTTCTACAGCAACGGCAACTGTGGCTACGTTCTCAAACCTGCCTGCATGTGTGACGGTCAGCTCATACCACAACTCATGCATGTATTCATGTCATTTGAACAGAGAGAGTGGACTTCAGTTTCAATTTTAACACTGAGATAAGATGATCATCTCTATTTTTGTAGCTCAAGCACTGTTAACTAAGGCATGAATTTGAGTGTATTTAATTGCCACAATACTCTTCTCTGGCTTTCCTAACCATGTAAGAATACAATTCTGAGGGAAGCACTGAGTATTTTGATGTCTGAATGTTTCTTTTTTGTCATGGTCTACATGGTATACACTACGATGACATATTTTTTCACAAAATAACATCTATTGTCAGCTTCATTCCAGACACATTGCTGATGGTCTTAATTTTGACAGTGAACCATACAAGGTTGTGTGAAAAGGAGAGTAAACAAACCATGGAATGTTTTTGTCCTTTTCTGTTCACCATAGGTGTGTTTAACCCCAACCTGGAGGACCCTCTGCCAGGGCAGATGAAGAAGCAATTGGTCTTGAAGATCATTAGTGGACAGCAGCTGCCCAAACCCAAAGACTCAATGTTAGGGGACAGGGGAGAGGTAGGACACACACACACACACACACACACACACACACACACACACACACACACACACACACACACACACACATCTTTGTATTTCTTTGCCTGTGAGGACCTTTTGGAGGCTTCATTTATTCACATATTTTAACTCCTAAACTAACCCTGTCACTTCATTGTATTTCTGATTTTAGCCTAAACACAAGTTAGGGAATTTGTTTGATTTGAATTTTACAAACGGGTCACTTACCACAAATATAGCAGAAAACCTTTTTTCTGACTTATTTAACACAGTCATTGCACTGAATGGTGGTTTACAGCCCAGGATTTTGTAATTGAATTTCCCATCAGAGCAACTGGAGAGCGTTAAGTGATGACTTAGCACAATGTTATGCTGTCTGTCAGATTATTGATCCTTTTGTGGAAGTGGAGATCATCGGCCTGCCAGTGGACTGCTGCAAGGAGCAGACCAGGGTGGTGGACGACAACGGTGAGTTGAATGAGAAGTTCAGCCGCTGTCTGCATGCCATCAAACCACTGCCACTGCTATTATGCATGAAGGGGATAAACATGTTGGAAGTTTTGTTTCCCCCCACCCTCACCCTTTGTCTCCTTCCACTCACTACCACTGCCACACGATGGCAATGGTAGACAGTGGAGGCTGCCAGTCTTATCACTGATGGTCTCATCTATTTGCAATTGTTATATTACTTGCTCAGTGTTAATATAGTAATGGTTTATTTATGGGATAATACTGCACTTAGCACCTTTACCTCTTTGAAATCTGAGCAAATTCATATGAAATCAATAAAACATCAAAGAAAATGACCAGGAAATTAGTTTAAGAAAAAGTACATATTTGAATTTAAATGACAAGAAAATTATCCCCCCAAATTGCAATAACATTACAGAACACCCCCCCCCCCACCCCCGCGTGCACGCGCGCCCTACTCTACACTGAGCAAATAAACATAGGTAGATGACTGCTATGGGAATTGAACCTCCCACTCCTTGGTGCCTTGCTGTGTGTTTTGAACAACCCAGGACTTCATGGTGCATGTGGCAGAGTGCACTGTGTTGTGTTGTTAGACTGACATGTGATTAATGTATGTATGTGGACGTTGCAGTGATGTATGTGTTGAATAGGACTGTGTGTGTGTGTGTGTGTGTGTGTGTGTATACACACGCTATCCGTCTGTATGCGTTTTAATGTATAATGGATGAGCTCAGCATGGGAAACATGCACAGGCAGCACCTCTCCGGCTGCACACACTCACATCCTGAATTATTCATGACTGCTGAGCTCACACTCCAGCTCTTCCCTGAACTGTCCACACTCTGTCCACCTCGATCATTCTTCCTCCCTCTCCCCTTACCTAACTTGTCCTCATTCTCTCTTCTCTCTGTTCATTTCTGTCACACACTTGCCTGCTGTCTCTTTCCATTTCCTCTCTCTTCCCTCTCTTCCCTTACCCTCTGGCCCCTCTTCTTCTCCCTCCATCCCATCCGCACCACAGGGTTCAACCCGATGTGGGAGGAGACTCTGGTGTTCACCGTCCACATGCCGGAGCTGACCCTGGTGCGTTTCTTAGTGTGGGACCATGACCCCATCGGCCAGGACTTCATTGGCCAGCGTACTATCGCCTTCAACAGCATGATGCCAGGTAAGGCACTGTAAAGCACCAGTAGCAGGCTTTTAGATGGTGCTTATTTATTCGCCTCCTCCCTGCACCCACCACAAATATGACCTCCCTGGATCATGTCTCAGGGCTGACTGCTGAAAGCTCTTTTTACAAGCCTTTTAGCACTCTACTCAAGTGTCACTGAGTAAGATCTGATCAAATGCATCTTTGGCCACTGTCCTGAATTGAGATGTAGTGTCCCATGTTTATCTGTCCATGTCTGTTTCACGCAGGTTTAAAGAGGGATAGTTCACCCATTTTGAAGAATGTAATATCATTTCACTTGCCCCGTAGCTGTTATGTAGGACAGCAGTGGTACTATCCTCTCCCCCTGGCTGGATGCTCTAAATGCTAACTGTTAGCCTCCTGGCATTTTCCCCAGGTTAACATTCATAAAAATAACTGCCTTCATCCACACACATTTTTTGTAAAGCAAGTTTGATGATGTGTAGCAGCATTTTTATAGCCTGAAATGGTTAAAAATAAATAAATAAATAAATCAGCTTTTTTCCAAAAAACACAAACTTATAATCGGTCAAGCTTTTTAAGCTCTATGTGCTGGTCCTCAGACCACGGTAGCTGGCAGGTGCCTGAAAGGTATGTGGAACTTTGGATTTCATTTGATTTCATTTTTCATAATGTTAGCTGGGTGGAAGTCCAGCTTCATGGCAGGAGGCTAACAGTTAACATTTGGAGCCTCCAGCCAGTATCCAGCACTCAGTAACAATGAGAGGAAGATAACACCACTACTGCCGTACATGACAGCTGGAGGTGAAATGAAATAAGGGGGAAAGTGAAATCATTTCACATTTTTCAAAATGGGTGAACTACCCCTTTTAGCACCTATTAATACCAAGCATCACTTTCACTGCTGATTGCTACAGTAGTCTGAAACAGTGTGGCAGTCTGTTGAACAGCCATCTGTCTGTCCGCTGTGTTGTTTTCCTCATTGATAATGCTGCTGTTTTGGTGGTGTTTGTGTGCAGGGTATCGCCACGTGTACTTGGAAGGTATGGAGGAGGCCTCGATCTTTGTTCATGTTGCTGTGAATGACATCACTGGTAAGGTACGTGCTACTGAGAGAACTGGCTGCCTGACGTCAGTATGGTCTGATCAAGATCTGCTTGGACAGACAGTAGTGATGCGTGGATCAGCTCTGACGTTATCTCAATCCGCATGCACACACACACCACCCACCCGAAAGAATTATTTGCTTCAATTAAGAGGCCCACACCCGCATAGACATTTCACTCCACCTCTGCCTGTTCCTGAAGGCTATGTTGCTTTTTAAATGATGTTCAACAGTGCGAGCTCTCCAGGTGATTTCTTTTATTGTGTGTTGTACTGATTAATGCGTGGTTTCTTTAACAATTTACTTTAAAAATCAGAACAGCTGCTCTCAGCAGTTGTAAACATTTCCATGTGCGCAGTATTGTCAGGTCTACTAATTTGTGCCAGCCATTGTGAAGCTAAAATGAGAACCTATGTAAACAAGTTCTGAATCACAAAATCATCAGCATCATGCAGGTACCTCAAGTACGTGAAACCTGGAAAAGACATGACTTGGAAAAATTGTGTTTTCCAGCTGTCAAGAACAAATGTTGAAACAAGAAATGAAGTCAGAAATTGCTGCTATGTTAATTCAGAGTGTCGTGAACCTTTAGGTTCAGATGCTTTTTAGTCATTTTAGCACAACGTGTATAAAACACACTGGATTTTTTTAACCTAAAAAACGTCCCAGGTCTGTTCAGTTCAACTTTGTTTTCATTCCACTTCATCCAAATGAAAATGAGGTCACAGTGGATTTCAATCAAGAGTATATGAGCATGTGTGTATTACTGCAGTTATTTATCTGTTTAAAGAAACAGGTCATGAGTAACAAAATCTCCTCTGCCAACACATGCTTTTAATGTTCTGTAAAGAAGAGTGTCTACCTTTTGAGAAATTTTATTTCAATGCACTCAAGTGTTTCCAGCCATGTTGCTGTTGTTCTCATTGTCTTTGCTCTTTACTCCCTCTTTACTCAACTGTTATTGTGTGTGTGCCTCCTCCTCTTATTTCTCAACCCACCCCCAACTTCTACTCTGTCATTCTCCTTCGCTCTGATTATTGGTCTTTTCCTCTGTCTGTTTGTGATTTCAGTGGATCCTTCTTTTTCCAAACGCTGCGTTTAGAGGCAGAAAATTGTTAGGAGCCCTGAAGCTGCCACTCAGAACTCAGGTGTAGTGCGACCCAATCGGCATCTTGCATGAGCCGCACGCCCCACCCTCTCTGTCACCTAAGTGATCCTCCCCCACACACACCCTCTCGTCAGCCAGTTACAAACATCCCAGATATAAATAGCCAACTCATGCCTCACATGAGTTGCAAAAATGGTTGTGAAGAAAGCTTGATCCTGTCTGCATCTTCATTGTGACCCCCAAAGTAGATCCAATGTCGCTAAGCTGCACCATTCAAGGGCTGGACAGAGGAGGGAGAAGAGAGAGCTGGTGAAATGCACTGGTGGGGTTTTTTGTTGTTGTTGTTTTTTTTTGTTTTTTTTTGTTTTTGTTTTTTCGCAGAGTGCATTTTTTCTCCCTTATCTCAGGAGTTTTTCCCCAGCACATACTGCACTGCAGGGGTATACAGTTCCAGTGCCTTTGAGGACATCTATCTCTCTTTTCATCTCTGCCCCTTTTTTTTTTTTTATCATATTGCATTTTTTTTCCTTCCGTGGGAGAGTGGTCAGTGGAGAATGTCAGCTGCTCAGGGGAAAATCCCAGAAGAGGCTGATTCCACTTCACAGGAACACCATTATTTATTATTAATTTATTGACTTTTTTGCACTTTTAATGATTAGGGTTTTACAATACAATAGAATCTTTTTTGTTGGGAAAACGTAGCAGTTGACCTGTTATTGCAAACAGAAGTTGAGTGTTATTAGGCAATATTTTGATCATTTTAAGCTGTCTAGTTTCACAGGCCAAAGGCAGCCTCAGCTTTGAGTCCTATATTCTGGTAGTTTGCTGATGAGTGTATGTTCAGCTCCCTGTCTGACATTTTCTGTAGCATTTGACCCATTTTTCTTCTTTTTTTTCACTAAACTAAGATTTTTTTCTTCTTGCTTTGTCTTTCTTGTTGTCTTGTCTTTTTGTGTGTACTGTCACTGCCTTGTTGATTTTATACATAGACATGTCGTAAACCATTACACTACAGTTGTCATCTGAGGGACTATTTGGATCTACTTCTTCACATTTTTTTCTGAAATGACATCAGGTTACTCACATGCTGACTTGCTAGCTTTTTGATATCGAATAGTATGTTCCAGTTCCTTCTCTCACCGGTTGAATGAGAACACTTTCCATTTCTCTGTTGTTAAAGGAATAATTTACACATTTTGAAAACTGTGATGTTGTTTCACTTTCCCCCAGCTGTTCTGTAGGACAGTAGTGGTGCTCTCTTCCTCTCATTGTTACTGAGTGCTGGATACTGGCTGGATGCTCCATATGTCTGCGGAGGTTCTCAGTCATCCAGGTCACAGTTTTCCACGTAGAGTTGAATTGAGGTCAGCTGGACTTGTTTGTAGTTTCTCATCCAGGTAGCCACCACAGAGACAGAAGTGGTTTGCTTGAGTTTGCTATCGTTTGCTTTCTTTGTTGAACACATGTAGGCATGTTGGAGGACAAAAATGACTTAACTTTCTCCAGAGTATTAAAAGATAGTTGGCAAATAATGTTGTGGCATGCTTGTTTTCCTTTGCTTTTCTCTATCACACATGTCACATAACTTTCAGGTACCTGCCAACCACTGTTGTAACTGACAACCAACACAAAGAGCTCACAAGAAAATAGTTCCAACTTTGATTATTTTTTATTCATTTACTTTTGTATTTATCAAACAGACATCTTTTTTTTTTTTTTTTTTTTTTTTTTTTTTTTTTTTGCTATTTTGGGCTGTACAAATTCTATTATACATGATCAAACTTTGGTTATCCAACAATTTGAGTGAAGTAAAGGGGGGTAATTTTAAGAATGTAAGCCAGAAGGAAGTCCACCTTAATGGTATATTTCCTTCTGCGGTATAAGCTCTGCTGGTTCCTGAAAGGTATGTGAAACATGTGATAGAGGGGAGAGGAGAGAAAGAAGAAGCCAGCCACAACATAGGTACTTCAAAATCCTCAAGCAATCTACCTCCGTCTCTGTGGTGGCTGGTGCTCCTTGACTGGATCTTTCCAGATGTTAGTAACAGGAGAAACAGTTGCAAAAGTAATTTCAGGAAAACTACCAATCATGTGCACTTTGTAGTCATACATTTTAGCTTTGGAAAGCAACTCTTATAAAGTGATATTCATCCTTTTTTTTTTTTTGTTAACTGTGAATGTTAACTCCTGTTGACATTCTTAAAAATACCCAGTTTAAGTCCACCTCAGTGGCAGGAGGCTAATGGTATCCAGTATTCAGCATCCAGCACTCAGCATCAATGAGAGGAAGAAAGCACCACTACGAGCCTACATAACAGCCAGGGGGGAAGTGAAATCACAAATTTTGTCAAAATGGGTGAATTATCTCCCTTTGATGTTTGCCCGGAGTCATTTGTTATCAAAGTGAGAGTTTCATGGTCATCAGTGTCACTGAAAGTTCTCATCATGTTCATTATTGTTCCAACCATTGTGACTTTTTACCCTTTACCATGCATTGTATAACGGCACAGGGCATGTCCACACATTTTTGCATTTGTAAAGTCTACATGCTGTAGTCACACCAGTGAAGCTAATATTTTCATGCTTTTTCAATGCCAAATATAAAATGTCTCTTAAGCATAGAGAACATTTTGAACTTCCAATCACCTCTCAGTTACAGTATATGAGTACAGATGACATATTACATTGTCCATAGTTGGCTTCACTGTATATTGCACAGTCTAAAACACCCACCTATCCTTAATTAACTGCTACGAGTAGTCCTGTGTGTTTAAAGAATTTCATCATGCTAACTCATAACTGACTAATGGGATCACAGAATATACAGCATGCCTAGACCCTCAACCTGTCTAATAATTTGACAGTGGCTAACGTCTTGAATCCAGATGGAGTTCAAAGTCAGTCTGCGTGGATTACACCTGAGTACTACTGTAACTGTGTTGGGACATTCTGGTATATTGATAGGCTATGTTTATATGTCGGAAACTGCAGATAATGTACTGAATAAATATATGAGTATTGATGTTGTTAGAGATTTGAATATTGTTTTTCAAAGCATGTTCATCGTAAAATAACTGCCCATTTATTATTCCAGTAATGCAGTAATAACCTGCATTATGGCAAACATTATCAATGGAATTCTTTATATTTTGTTGTATGACTTTAATAAGAGATTTATAGAGCATGTAGAGTCTGTTGCTCTCTTAACATTCGTTCTTTTGACCATTTCATTATGGGTTTTGTGTTTTGTCAGGCCAGGGCAGCCAGCGGCATAAAAGGGCTGTTTCACAGAAACCCAAAGCAGGCTTCCCTGGACAGCCATGCTGCTGCACAGCACAGCCGTAAGCACCCATTCGGCGCCCACCTTCTGCGCCGCACGGCCAGCGCACCCACCAAGGGTCAGCCCAGAGTCACAAAGGGCGTTCCAGAGATTGCTATCGACACCAAAGACTACAGCTCAGAGGGCGCTAGCGAGGATCGAGAGTCCGAGGACAAGGACAAGCCCGGTGCTGCTGCCTCCCACCAGCCCACAACACCACAACATCACAACGGGGATACACTGGCTCCCCACCAAGCCATGGGCCCCTGGGACTGTCCTGATTCCAATGGGGCATTTCACTCTGATAAAGGCAAAGGTAAGAGCCCACGCTTTCTTCCTCGTTGTCCTATGACTGAGCCCCTGAAACGGGCCAGTCGGTTCCATTTCCAGGACTCCCAAGACATGAAACAGGCAGTGTTTGCCCGTGTAGCACTCAACAGCTCAGGCAGGGTGGGGATGTCCACTAACTGTATCACATGTGTGATTGGCTCCAAAGAGAGTCCAGAGACTGAAAGGAAGGGTTGGTTCGATGAAAGGCAAAGAGGTGGGTCCAAAACACAAAACAGGGCGAAACAGGAAAGAGCCAGCCTCTCCTCCACAACCAGCAGGCAGGCTCAGCCACAGCCCAAAAACAAACCCATGTTCCTAGCTGCCCAGCCAGAGTCTCAGCAGTCTTTACCCCACCTCAAGTCTCAACCAGAAGCCCAGTTAAAACATCTGCCCCAGCCACTCTTCCAGCCCATCCCCTTTCTGAGATCCAACACAAGGCAAACTTTGGGTGCCCACCACACCCAACTGCTCCCTGACCCATCAGAGAGGAATGCCCGCTCTTACAGCATTCCTTGCAGACACTTGTCCAACACTGTAACACCAGCAGCAGCTCTCACACCAGACTACAGGACCAACCTGCGCTGGCAGCACTCAGCACCTCTCAACTATGGACCCACTTGTGCAATGGACTTTGCCCCATTCACAAATGGTAATGATGATGGTGGTCTGTCACTCAGTGATGCTAGCAGCTGTGACAGCTTTGGCAGCCTGAGCTGCCTTGAGTCACCACCTATGTTGCCTCCACGTTCTGTCCTTGACAGCCGAAAGAGGGCTGTAGGCACCCTTCAGCGGGAGATGAATGCCCTCTTTGCCCAGAAAATGGAGGAGCTGCGCTCCAAATCCCCCATGTTCTTCTCTGGTAAGATGTATCAAATGCAGCCTAGTAGTCACCCAGTATTTGCTGTAGTGGCTACAGTGGTGCCTTTATTCAACCCATAGCTGCATCCAGTTAGCCTTCATATAGATAAGACCGCTGTAGTAGAATGTGTCCCTGTGTTTCTTCAGATAACACACACTTTGTGATCCCATGTAGTCCCAATCATTTAAGATGAAACCCAGAACCATAATTTCTCTGCCCATTAATCTTTTGTAGTTCAAATTCAATTCAGTCTCAATTTCAAGCTTGTTTTTTCTAGATTACTAGATCTAGATATTAAAGCTTTTAAGATATAAAGAAAAGTTCACATCTCAATTATGTTGTTTTGCTTGCATTCCTTTGCCTTAAAAATACCTGAACCCACTCACATGCTTGACAGATGAGAAAACTGGTAAGTTTATAACCCCAAGTTAACAGCAATATTGTCCTGTTAGATTGCTTGATAGAAGATACATGATGCACTAATATCATATAAAACCAAAGCAGCATTTAGAACTGTAAGCCTCAAATAAGGACCCAGTCGTATCCCACTTAAAATGACATTTTTCCGCTTGTCAAGTCCATTTCATCAACCAACACTAGTTGCTCCTACACACCCCACTATGCACTGTTAGTATTTTATGGTGTGATTGCTTTTAAGTGACACAAATTCAGTCTGGAAAAAGATTTGTCCTATTTTGTTGTGAGAGCAGAAGTGAAAAGTCTTACAAGTTTTCAAGCAATGTACCCAACTTTAAGTACCTTTTGAATAACTTATGAGACAACACACATTTTTCAAAGAATCAAGCCAACAGGTTTATTGCAGATGCATTTCTCAATAGCCTGTAGTTCATTTTTCTGCAGTCGTCTTGTCAACACTTGACAACAAAGAGCTGTTTACTCTGAGTGTGCGGCCAGTGTAAGACCTGACCCTTTGAAAACTCTTTGAGAGATTTAGCACAGATTAATGTAGAATTTTTAAAAGAAACCAGAATGATTGCAGTAAGTATGGTGATTGAAGTCTTTTTGAGAAGCATACAGCCTCACTACTGTTTGTGTTTGTGTTTTGTTTTGTTTTGTTATGGTTCCCCCAATAGAGGGAGAATTGGCTGTTCAGCTACAGCCATTGAGTTTTTGATGAGTACTGTCACCAGCTCATTGTGAAGCACTTCATGTGTAGATGTCACATAACTCAGGCCCATATGTTCTTTTTATCAGGATCATGAACGATGAAGTGAGCTTCAGTTTCTTGTCTCATGGAGTCATTAAAGTGGATTTGTTGTGTTATCTTTTCTTGTTTAATATGTGAAAGTACATCTATAGCCTTATGCATAGTAGATTACACAGAGTTGTGCTAACTTAAATTCAAATCTTGAATCTTGCTTGGTTTTATATACTTGGGTACAGTCTCCATCAGTAACACTCTTGCACCAAAGAAGCAGTATAACTTGAAATTCTTGAATGATGACCAAGGACACATCTGTTGGTTTCATGAAAAAGCATCGCCCCCCCTATCCATATATAATAACCTATCCCCTCTCCCCTTGTCTTTCTAATTTTATCATCTGTTTGCCATCAAGCAACCACATGTTCAGCTTTCTGGGGAAAATATAATTCAAGTATATTTCAAGAGATTAATTTAAAATATATGCATGTTACAACAGATGTCTCAGATGTCTCTCTTTTCAGTGTAAAGTAAATGCAATGTTTTTTTTTTGTTTGTTTGTTTTGTTTTTTCTTTTTCTTTATGAGTCTGAAAAGAAATCTGATATTTCTCACAGGGTTCCCATCCAGGAAAACCCCTATAGACTAGTTTGCATGGAAATTACTGTGAAAATTTGAAAAGTGAATAAATTTCCTGGAAAGATTAGTGGGATCCTGGAAAATTAGATCACATCACATATTCAGAAGCTCATGCTGCACAGTTGTAGCCACTGATGTCCTGTTTCAACACCCGTGCACAACCAGCTGTCATGTTTTGGCGTGCTGCAGCGTCACATGGGAATGTAAGGCCAGTCAGGTCAAAAACACACAAAACCCAGGCTTTCATCGACGCAGCTTTTGTGTGTAAACAAGTTGTTTGCAAGTTGTCAGCACATTTGCACGTTGTTGATGTGTAAACTTTTACTTTCACACACAAAAATGTTGTGGAACGCACAAATGTTTTATCGTGTATT
This sequence comes from Myripristis murdjan, assembly GCF_902150065.1. Classification (NCBI taxonomy): domain Eukaryota; kingdom Metazoa; phylum Chordata; class Actinopteri; order Holocentriformes; family Holocentridae; genus Myripristis; species Myripristis murdjan. The sequence goes on along the minus strand of NC_043986.1, from coordinate 34,090,553 downwards.
TCAAGAATGTGGTCACTATGTCCCTCTCCAGTCATCCAAGAGAAGTTTCTCTGAGCAATAGCTAACATGTACATAAGTCAATTGAATATGTCCTTGACTGATCCTGGAAAATGATTTCTTTAGTGGGAACTCTGTTCTACTTTGAATATGCTTTGTCTTGTGAGTGCTTTCCTTTCTGCCTTCCTCCCTCTCTTTTCCAAGTGTGCTAAACTCCTTTTCCTCTCTGTCCCTTTTGCACGCTCTCTCTGTTCCTAGTGCAGAATTGAGGGGATGACCAGACCCAGGTAGAGTCAAATGCATGCTGTATACTTACCTTTACCCATCTTGTTCTCCATCTGCCTGCTTCTGTTATGACCCATATGTCACAATTCTGTTTTCTGCTGAAGCCAGGTTTTAACTACTCTATATTCTGTTCCCTTTTTTCTTATTCTGAAACTGCACTACTTTGAAATGACGTCAGTGAAAGGAATAAGAACTTGGCACCTGTGGTTTATTCTCTCTGTTCACATGAGCAGCCAAAGATGGTCACTGTGTGGAAGACTTATGGGCAGTGGGAATGACATCACTGATATACTATTGCATTGTGTTTCACTTGAGTTTTGATTTGTCTTTTACTGTAAGTCAATTTATAATTCACAGCTGATTGACAAAAAATATTTCTTCCTTGACCTGGCTCATTCGTCAGACAATATAGGAAATAATGACCAAAACAGCAGTTGAAAACAACAACAATTGAATATGGAGAAAGTTTAAAAGAATATTTAAGCTATCTTTATTTAAGACACTTATTGATATTTTAGGCATTTTTCTTTATACAGGCCTGATGGGAGTAACTGAAATAATTAGAGGGGTCCTATGTAATGAGAGTGGCTTCTTGGTCATTGACCAGCAATACAGCTAAGTTTGCAGATGTTCTAGTGAGCCTGTTACCATTCCCTTATTTGTGATCAAAGAGAGATTTATTTTTATTTTTATTTTTATTTTTATTTTTATGGTGAGAGCACAGTACCAGCATGAGGGACTGATGTGTCTTGGTGCTCTATTCTGTTTTTGTATTTTATTTTTATTTCACTGTTTTGCATGAGAGGAGTACCGCAACATACTGTGTGTTTACTGTGGCCTTGTTTTCTTTGTCTTTTATACAGACTGTTACACAGCACAGAAGCCAGCTCCCCCTCTTCCATTGCTTGCACCAACTTCTGAAGAAAGCAGGAACAGACGCCTCATTCGTTCCATCTTCACTCCAGAAGACGGCCCATCTTCAGATCACTCCCCAACTCCATCACTGCACTCACCATCCACAGCAATAATCACAGCTCCCCTGTCATCTTGTCCTTCAAATGAGGTGATAGGCACTCCTGTCAAAGTGAGGGGAGACCCTAAGAAACCCCATTCTCTTCCCAGGACCACTTCAGTATCTCTGACCCCCCTTTCGCCTCAGGAGCCAGACTCCAAAACCATCTCATCACAGCGCAGTCAAGACCCCTGGGACCGCAAAAGCATTGGATCACCCATGGAGCGCACCCTGGAAACTCCAACAGATAGGAAAAATGATGTTGCAGAGCCTAAAAGTGATCATAAAGTGGAGCCTCCTGCTGTTGTCCTTGGCACTGAACCTCCTGTAGTCCCGATAGCTCAGACAGCTCATGTTAGGAGAGCACTTTTTAGCAGTCACACACCAGTAAGGAGGACAAAAAGCGAAGGACATGTTCGGGTGGCTTTAGCATCAGTTGGCAAAGGCCAATCAGCAGTGCCAGAGGTCTGCACAGACGCTACCACAAATGACCGCCTGTGGAGCAAGCTGGAGCCAGGCAGCCACCGAGACAGTATGTCCTCCTCCTCCAGCATCTCTTCCAGTGACACTGTCATCGATCTATCCCTGCCTAACTTGGTCAGGAAGAGCCTCACCAGCAGCACCTCTGACCCTCCTTGGGTCAACTGCCGTCGCTCTGCCTTAGTCTCCTGTGACACCGTGCAGGTCAGCAAAAGCAAGTCCAACCCCAATCTACGGCAGGGTGAGTGTCCAAAAGATGAGCTGCAGCCTCGTCCCCTTCAGACCCCCCAGGGAGACGCCGATGACTCACCCAACAGATTGACCCAGAGGAGACACACTTGGAGCCGCCTCTACATGGAAGGGCTGAAGAAGTCATCAGCTAACAGACCCTCCTCAGCAGCTAAAGAATCCTCCGTTGTGGCCTCCATGTCCAAAAGCCTGGGGGATCTGACCTCTGATGACATTTCCTGTAACTTTGAGAGTAAGTACCGCAGCATCAGCCGCAGCTTCATCGTTAGGCCAACCAGAGACCTGCTGCACAAGGGAAGCCCACAGAAATCTCGGCCACGCAGTGATCTGACAGAGCAGCTGCGGCGGCTGACTGATGTGGAGCCCTTGACTGCCAGTGACTTTGCTCCTGAAAACAGACCCAGAGAGTGCCAGGAGGAGGCTTTGGAAGAGCCCCTGATGCGAAGGACCTCCTCCAGGAGCCAAAGCAGGGTGCGCTACGTGGCAAACAGGGCCAAGCAGGCCCAAGAAAGGCAGAGGCTACAGAGCATGGTCCAGAGCAGGAATGCAAGCATTAGCCTTAGTGGTAGCATTAGCAGTGGCAGTAGCCCCATTGAGGAGCGGGGGAACCCTGAGGGGGCGTGTTGTGTTGCTCGGAGTCCCTGCACTAGCCTGGACCTGCTGAGTCAGCTCTCCTCTCTGGGGTCCCCCTCCCCTAGACAGTCCCAGTCCTCGCCGGACCCTGACAACAACGAAGTCTTTTTCATGCTCAAGCTCTGAGAACTGACAGACTGACTTGGAACTGAGCATGAGAGACACAGCTAGAAACTTGGTTTAAATATGATCCAGCTTTTCTCAAATGGGATTTTTTTTTCTTTTTTTTTTTTTTTTTTAACGGAAGTTGAATATCTTCAAACTTGAAGAATCTGGTTCACAACACAGAATATTTCTAGATCTTCCAGAAAACTGTGTTCCACTGTGTTAGTTACATATAATTCAGAAATTCTAACCAATACCATAATAAAGTAGTGGAGAGGAATTCTTATAAAAGCATCTGTTACATCTCTGTCATCTGTTTGCACCAAATGTTGTACAAATGCCAGAATGTATTTAGTAAAAAAAGAAAAGAAAAAAGATAAAAACTCCCCAAGGGGTTTTCATATGGCTGTTTATCTTGATTGTGATCTTATGTTTGAGTATTTTTTGGAACTGGTAGCAATAGATCACAAGTAGAGGACCGATTTTCAAATTATCTCATTTTTTTATTTACTTGAAGTGTAATAATTTTGTTTTAACTGCATTGGGAAAAAATGATATCTGGCTTTAATACTTAATTATCATCTGAAGCCCAGCCAAGCATTAGCAATATTTTGAAAATGATATCATTTTGATGTTACAGTTGGATGCTACAGAGGCTTATTTCATGTCTATGCTGCAAAAAATAGGAGGGGGACAGGAGGGACTCCTACAAGCAGGACAAAAAGTCTTAATTTTTAGTATTCTTTGTGCTTACCTTCCGTGTCTGTGGCATGTTACGCAATCAGGAACTTCAGAGTAGTTTTAGATTAGATTAGACCTTGCCAACCTTTTTTTAAGTTGACTGCATGTCTGTTATGCTCTGTAATATTTATCCAAAGGGATTTGTTTTGCAAAGATTTTTATATGAAGATTTGTTAATATTTCAAACTTTTTTTTAGGTTGGCCTTTGGTCAGGGGTCACAAGAGCATCATGTCTGAACCCAAGTTCTCATTATCCATGGCAAACGAGATGGTAATGATATGTATCAAAGCACGTTTATTTGTAACTCTGCTGTATTGTTTGCACTGCCATGCCAGTTCGTGCAGCATTTAGGGACTTATTTAATTCAAACCATGTATAATTATGACCTCAATAAATCTCAAATGAATATTAATGCAAGCTTCATGTCTCATTTACTCTTAATCAATTGATAAATGTCTCAGTACTGAAATGAAGACAAGTTATAAACACACTGGCCATCCACTTAAAGGGAGCCTTACACAAATTGGCATGTTAAAGCCCTTGGCCTTTGTCTTGGCAAGGCCTGCTTGCTGCTCTAATTATGGACTCTGCTTGGGGCTGTGTTTTCCAGCCATCACCTCACTCAACCTCTCTGGCAAAACCTCCAGACCCCCTGCAGGAAGGGAGAATGTTCCAGAACAAAGACTTAAGTCTGCACAATAGATGACAAGCTCAGGCAGTTGTTGTATAGAAACACATCTTTTCACTAACACTTTTGCCACCATTAGTTTGAGGATCATACTTTTTTAGGCTACACAAGTATTTGCTTAGACTCCGTGGGCTAAGCTGTGCAAACCTCCCAAATTGTTGTGTACGGAATAGAAGCCACTCATAGTAATGGTCTGAGCAACGTTGGTTTTTGAAAGCCAATGCTGATAGTTTGCATTTAAGCTACTGATACTTGTGCTTTATTTTCAAATATTTCATGCCAGTCTTCCAAAAAAAATTTTAAAAATTGTAACTGAAAGTTAGTCCAGAACATTATACAGTTGTCCCTCGCTATAACGTGGTTCACCTTTCGCGGCCTCGCAGTTTCACAGATTTTTTTTAGTGCAATTTTGCATGCTTTTTTTTTTTTTTTTTTTTTTTTTTTACTGGACTTATTTTTCTACGAAGGTTTGAACTTTGAGAGTGTTTAAACAAGAGAGAAAAGTGAGAAAATGATAATGCCTGTCTGAGAAAAGTGTATAAAGTGTGTAGTGAAGGGTTTTACAGCATCATCATTTACAGCAACATCTAGAATAATTGTAAAAAATAAAGCTGACTACTTCGCGGATTTCTCCCACGATTAACGAGGGACCACTGTACTTGTCTTTTAGCAATGTTAACCGGGGAAAGTCTAACAGTTGGCATTTGGAGCATCCAGCCAGTATCCAGCAGCTAGGGGGGAGGTGGAAATGATACCAAATTTTGGTGAAAAAATGGATTAACTATCCCTTTAAGGGCTCTTCATAGGCACTCGGTGTAGTCCTGATTAATCATACAAAAATGATACCAAAGCTGGACAACAATGATTGGACCATTTCTATTCTTTATTAAAGATGGCAGTATTGGCTCCATATATCGGTGTAACCCTTGTCATAAAAACGTGCAACTATTCTGTTTTTCTGCTCAGTGACTTGTCAATCAAGGCCCTGGGCATTGTCAGGACTGGTTTCCCAGCTGATGGCCACCTCTGGTGAGCTTTCAGATGCTGCCAGGCCTCTTCCTCAGCTCTGTGAGCCTTTCTGGAGCACGACATGCTCATTTTATTGCCACAGACTCGGCCCCTGCCAGCACACAGACACAAAAGACGGCTTCATTAGGATTCCAGGAACACCGCCGACTCCCTCTTAAAGCCGTATTTATCTAGACAATTTGGCACGGCATGGCTCCTCAACCAAAACCTTGAGCCCTGTTGAGCACTTTGGAGCTAAGAGAATGTTTTTGTCACTAAGAATGAATACGGTGCCTCCCTTCAAAACTGCTTGTTTTTGAAGGCTTTGTTGAAAAACACGTTTCTGAAGTAAAATCCCTTGAGCTTGTAGCTCATAAGGTGATATAATTAATAGTGTGCAAAAAAACCAACTACATAGTTAACAATATGAGAATAAATTTAATAGTAATTTCTGTTGATTGGATTATTGGGATTGTACTTCCTTGAACTACTTTAACCAAAGTGTTGCCATGGTTGCTCTTTTTGATTATAATACATCAAACTGACACCAGATTTGTTTTGTAATTTTTTTTTTTTTTAAAAACAGGATTTAAAGAATTGTGTGTTTCTTTCTCAGTGACTACACATCTTTCATTCTGCATCTGCTCTGTTGAAAGAGTTCCCTCAGGGTTTGAGAAGACAGAAATCTGGTAGAAAAAAAAATTCCTCCACCGCAGACTCCTTCCTCCTTCCCCCACTCCATGCATCTCAGTTCATTACACCCACGTTCCCCATCCCAGTGGCTGCAAAGCTGTGTTATGTAACCTCACAATAACAGGTGTGGTCATTCAAATCAACAAGCTCCAAGCTATATTATGTAGTCATGTTCTATAATAATAGACAGCAGTGTGTAGTAAGTCAATTCAGTCAATTTTGGTGTTGGTTGTTGCATTGGCACCACTTATAGTCAACATGAACTTGAACGAGATATTGTACATATTACAGTGGAATACATCTGCTTGTAATTTTAAGCAGCTCTCTCAAAACTACTTTTTCTCCCATCCCACTCAGCAACAGTCATGTGCTTCTCACTCTTTTGAGGCTCTATCTCCTCCCTCAGCATCCACCCCCATATAAATCCCCCAAAAACTGCTGCACCCAACCGTTCCCACTGCCCACTTGGAGGAGTTGCAGTATCTCCCTTCCATATTTTGCTGAAGTCTTCCCATTCGCTCAAACACGCAAGCAAAGTGAAGGGTTTTATTCACTGTGCATCTGAGGTAAGAGCATTATTGGAGCATTATTATTTTTCACATTTTAACCCATTCAATTATGCATCCATCTCCGTAAAAGTGTTAATAATCTGCAAAATTAAGCTTATTTGTGAAGTTTAATGGATAAAATTTGTTTATTTGTCAATTAAATAATGAACTGATGTCAGTTTCAGGCTGAGCGTGGCATCATGAAAGGCTGCATGACGTTGGTTTTGTGTGTGGCAGCACTGATTGCAGCAGTGTACACTACAGGTAAGCCTAGCACAACACAGCCATGCGCCGAAATGCCACCTAGACCAAATCATTGTATCTAAATTTGTTAATTATTTGCAGACCCAGGTCTTTCTCCACTTATAAAGTGAAAAAGAACCATCATTTGATGTCTTGGTTTGCTGTCAGGGTTGGAAATGAACTTTGATATGATAACTATGATAAATTATTTGCCAGTCACGCATCTTACTACTTCTTCCATTTGCTGAAACACAACACTTTTTTTTCATCTTTGTCCACAGGCCTCTTAACTCCAACAGTGTGCCACCATATTCTGATGCTAGCCTGACAGTCTTACTTAACCTCAGGGTCAACAAGCTAAATATAGATTGCGAGTAGTGAGGGTGCCCTGTTTAATATTTTCTTTGGTAACAAGATTTTAGATTAAAATGATATGTTTTGGTTTTTTTTTTTTTTTTTTTTTTTTTTTTTTTTAACTGTGAGTATGGTGCATGGAAGTGTTCACATATAATAATAATAACAACAACAATAATAATAATAATGATAATAACAATAATAATAATAATAATAATAATAGTTGTTATTTTTATTATAGGTTCATTTTTTGGGGCAGTGCACATTAATGAACAGTTAAAAGAAAATGAAAAAACGAAACCAGAGTTAGAAGGCTAATTTTCATGCATTGTCCCGGGTATTATAGACATTTCATATGGTTGTTGATAGCTGATATTTTGTAAAACTAATCTTGAGGTCTGTAAACCAAGACCTGCGATATTTTCCATATTTCATATTTAAAGTGTTTCTTTCAGTTCAGGTTAATGCCAACCAGACAAGAGGCCTCCAACAGTGCAAGCAGACAGGAGATTTACTACTATAAACGTATAAGAAACAGTCGGTCAAGCTTCGGTTTTTTGCGTCGCACTTCCACTGCTTGACTGGCTTGTTTGACGATGTTGCGGTTGCACGTTCTAAAAATCAGTCTGTTGTTGTGTTAGCTACTGCACTGAAAAGTGAGTTAGCCAGCTAATGAAGGGAAGTGCCGGACTGGACGTTTCGCACAAAGAAAACCTAAAGTGGATGCATCTGTATTTCTGTTGAAAACACCAGGTGAATACCATCCAAAAGATGTTTAATTTGTGTTCAGTTTAAGTTCAACTCTTTGTTATTGAGGTTGAACTCTGCAAATAACATAATTTATGCCTTTGGAGCAGAATCCGAAAAAAAAAAAATGCGAAAACTAAAACTCCAAACTGCTGCCAGCAGACTCTGGCTATCCAGGGGGTGCACCCCAAAATCATTCTCCGCATTTGACTCTTTCCCCACTGGCAGCTGGATGAGGCTGCTGGACTTCTATCAAAGTGCACAGGGGCATCATCTGCTGTGGCACTGTCCTGTTTCTCACGAGTTGAGGTGGTGGAGTCGGGGGGCAGTTCCTTGCTGTGATACACAAAGTACTGTGATAAATCAATTAACTCTGTGGGGAGAAGACTCGGCAGGCAGGCCGTGAACTGACAGGCATCTCCGCAGCTCTTAGGTCTTGCCATCTTCTCTAGAGGAGGCTGATGGGGTGTCATCTGGTTTACATGGGAAAAGATGGGGGAGAGGAGGGTGCCCCTGCACATACCCCCAGCCCAACCGGGCTCGCTTTTGTATAGCAAGTAATTATGAAGAAGTTGCACCCCTGGCACCTCCGCTTATCCCCCCTCCCTTCACTGACCAACCCTGGCAGGGCATGTTAGGTCCCACTGGACATGCTGCGAATGCCATTGGTCACAGTTGACGGCAAAAAGAAAACAAGTTTGAGAGTCATGGATAAATGTGAAATCCTTACCAGACAGAGGGCAGGGGGGAGGCTCTGCCCCAGCTCTGATTATATGGTGGGAGGAAAGGCGAAGGGAGCACCGGAACACATCTTTAGGGAGGGGTCCACACTTTGATCTCCCCCCAGGAGCCTAGGCTGTTTCATAATGTCCTGCTGTTGTACCTTGCAGCTGTCCCACTTGTATGAAGCCCTTTTTCACAGCCCCTGGAAAGAGAACTGAGAACAAGACTATCATTGTCCTCTGCTGGCTGCTTGGCTTATTTACTCCTGTGGCTGAGAGAAAAACACATAGAGGGACACAAAGCAACAACATGGTTCATTAAGGCTTCAGAGCCCGGTTTACCACGGACGTTCGTAGACATGAAATGAAACCACTAATTAGCCAGGATCAGAGCAAAGAACTGGCTCCGAATAAATCCTCTTATCTCATGCTTGATTTTTTGAAAGGAAATTTATTGTATATTTTCCGTTCCAGATGCCAAGGAGTTATCCATCACCACTATAAAGGTACTCCTCCTCTCTCCGGATCTCTGCTCTAAAATGCCAAAGCAGTCATGGCTTTGTTCATCTTTATATCTCTGTCCTCTGCAGTGTGTCATATTGCCTTTTGTCAAATTTCCCCTCATTAGCCATTAAAGTTTCATCTAATCTAATTTCCCTCTAAGTCATGGGGATTTCAGAGTTTAATGGGACTCTCGCATTTGAACAAAGCTTTTCTATCACCCTTTAGCAAGAGCCGTATACCATGCCCAGTGGCTCTGATCTGGAGGGCTACTGCATTGACCTGATATCTGAACTCTCAAAGAAGCTGGGGTTCAGGTACAAAATCCATCTGGTGAAGGACAGCCGCTATGGCTCAATGGATTCCAGTGGGAACTGGAACGGCATGATTGGTGAGGTGATCCGAGGGGTGAGTAGCCATTTCACTATGATGGTGAAACTGGTCTAGATGCAAGGCCTCTACTTTTATTTATCCCTTAGGTAACCAAGAGGGTCCCACTGAGATACAATATCTCCTCTGCTAGGAAGTCCCAGTCAAGACGCCAATGAAAAGCAAGTCACACAGAAAAACACTCAGCTATTCAAAACAATGGAAAGGTTATTCAGAGAATTTTGAGAGTACATAACACTGTTCACATCAAGGCAGTACTGGGTCGGGGCTTTTTGAAACAAGAGCAAGTTCCCTTCGGAATAGTCTTCAAGATATTTCTGAATATATTTATTACAGGGGTAATGTCGCCAGATTTAAATTATTTTGAAGTTTGCCCTGCGCCTAAGGCACCTGGATAGAAAAGGCAGATTTACCGAGCTGTGACGGCACTTTGGAGGAGTTAAAATAATCTGACTGGAAGATCTAGTGATGTAGTTACTTGAAGAATAAGATAATAAGTTTAGAAATTTGCCTGACAATGTCTTAAAAAAGAAATGCAGACATATGCATTTTTTCCTCTGCAATATAGTGATTGAAACTGTATACATATTTGAGTATGTCAAGTAATATGTTAAATACACTCTATCTTATATTTTTACCATGTGTACTAACATGTATTGTATTGTCTTAGCCTTATTTATCAGTTAATCCTGGCACATTTGGGCAATACTGTCCTATTAAAAATCAAAGTGTTACGTACTGCTTACATGATTGAGGTTCCTACAGACCACAGCTACATAGAAAAGCATGCAAGCAAGTTTCCTTCCAATGAAGAGTTGTAGTGGGTCACATCGAACTCTGGTAGCATGATGGGTTGTATAGTTCCCCGGGTGTGATATGAGTCCACATGGTGATGAAATATCTTCATTAGTTGCTCTGTGCTCCCCTGGGCTGCTGGAATACTATATTTTTATTTTTTTATTCTCCATTTGAATAAGAAAGAAGATCCAGCACATAGTGTCTGCAGGAAACTTCCGCATAGTAATTCTGTGCGAGGAAATATCCGGATAATACTTTGACAAATAATTGAAATTACACAGATTGTTGTTTCTTATATGAGCAAATACAAATACAGTATTCTGGATTAGCAGCCCCGGAGAGCACGGAGTAACTAATAAGGATATTTCTTAGGATGAGAATATTTTGTCCACGATTTGGAATCATGTTGCAAGCAGTTAACTACAGATAGATAGATAGATATACTTTATTGATCCCAACCAGGGAAATTCTGGAGTTAGGGTTAGGGTTAGTATACAGCTACAGTATACAACTCAATACTTCAAATCAAAGTTTAATTTTGCTTTGCAGCTGCAAACACTGAAATAATTGACTAGTTTTGGTTTTAGTGGAAAGTTTTAGCATCATATGGTAGTCTAAATGTTATTTCAGAGGTTTTCCATCCAGCTGAATCAAAGTCTGGTGAGGAAATTAATGTTTGTAATATCTTAGCATGGAAATTTCAAGATGCTGAATATCTGTCATCTTGTCTCGCAAGCTATCAAAGATTTCAGACTGAAAATGTCCATCAAAAACTTGAACTGTGTTACTATGACAAATTGTGACTGTGTCTGGATTACGTTCTTGCTGGTGTGCCACACTGTATATCAGGAGGCTGACCTGGCTGTGGCCCCGCTGACCCTCACAGCCGTCAGAGAGCAGTTTGTGGAGATGACCACGCCCTTCATGCAAACAGGAATCGGCTTCATCCTGCGCAAAGACTTGACATCTGAGGAGAGTCACTTCAGCTTCCTCTCCCCTTTCTCTACCGACATGTGGGTGGGCATCCTTATTGCATTCCTGCTAACTGGCCTCAGCATCTTTTTGGTAGCCAGGTGAGTGCCAGCTGGTGTGGTACTGTTAGTGCTGCTTATTCAACAATATGTTGCTTAGAACTGATACATATCATTTTTTTTTTTTTTTTGAGGAATTCTCCAATGAGAGGAAATATCATATGATATTTCATTCAAATATTAACACACGCTCTGTGAATTGTTTTGGTCTTTTAACAACTAATACTCGATTACAGTGGTTGTCTCTGTGTTATTGTTACTCCTACCAGTGCTGTAACCTTGAAAAGGGACTGCTCCAGTCGTTCAAAACAGTATCAGGAGAGCTTAGTTAAGTATTCCAGGGCCAAAGAGTTCTCCTGAGTCCCAGCACAAAATGACCTTTTCCTGAATTTCCTGAAACCAAGTCATTTTCATCTAAAGCAAGACCAGGCAATCCTCAAGTGACCCCACCATCTGAAGCACAAGCTCCAGCTCCAGCTAACATATTTATGAGAAAGAGAAATTTCGGCATCCAAGATACAAAATCAGCAGAACAATGAATACCTCACTCCAGTCAGTCTCACTTAACAAACGGGGAACCTGAATGGGAATTTCTAAACCACTTCTCTGTGTTGTGGTATTTTTTAAATATATTTTTGAGGGGCAATTTTATGGTAATTTTCTTGTAATATAATTTGAAATTTAGAATTACAATAATTATCTATTTACTTTTGGGCAAATTTTCTGGTAATGTTTTGCTAATTTATAATTTTTTGTTCTTTTTTTTGCAACATTTTTTTTTACTACTTTCTTGTACTAATTTTCTAGTTTACTAATGTCTTTCTCATATTTGGGTAATTTCTTGCTAATTTATTCATTGCCTTTCAACCTGTTTCCAAAAGAAATGAAGTGAATTTTCTCAGGATTCACAGAATTAAACTTAGTGTTTGCAGAGAGCTTATCTGAGGAAACGGCCGCACGAGAGGTTTTTTCAACTGTGCATAAAACCTACAGTGAAAGCTGGTGGTGGAAATATTCAGGAGGTGATGTTTCATCGAATACACCAAATGATCACAGAGAAGTACTACTCTATTCTGAAAAGGCATGTCATCCCTTCTGGCTCAAAGCTGAGTGGAGGAGGATTCATTTTCCAGCAGGACAGTGACACAACATGCACTGAAGCTATGCCAAGCCTCTTTGAAGTCCAAGGAGAGTAGGGAGCAGGGAGTGCTGATGTGCATGGCTTTCACCCCAGATCTCAACCCCACTCAACATCTTTGGGGACATTTGAAAAAAAAAAAAAAAAAAAAGCCAAACATATAGTAGCACATCAAGACACACTCAGAGATTACCTTAAAAACAGTGCTGAAACAATGTGGATTCTCAAATTCTTAAAAAGAAAAGAAAGTATTCAGTGCCAAACAGAGTAGAAGCTGGGGACAAAACTTGGACATTCATGTGAAAATTTTTCAGTTTGAGTGAAGGTTGCACAAGTGAAAAAAAACCTTGATTGAGAAATATCGTTTGACAAAAAAATGTATTATGTTTGTATTATTGTTCTCTCTCTCTCACACACACACTCAGTGCTCTATAGGAGACACTTGTATTTTGCCATGAAAGCAAAATTGCTGGTGTGTTGGGCTGTGTAGTTCCCTGGGCATTATACGAGTCCACATGATGGTGACATATCCTCATTAGGTGCCTCATCTGTGCTACATTGGACTGGTAATCCAGAGTACTTTATTTGTGTTTCTCCATTCACTTCCATAGCAAAACAGCTCCAAAATAACACTTTCAGCACATAAACGAACCAAAAACCACAACGGACAAAGTGGATTACACCAACATAAAAAGAGAAGTCCTGCTAAACATTTTTTTGTGTAATTACAGTTATTCACAAAAAAAATTCAGGTATTCAGGTAACTTTTTTCTGGCACAACGTTACTATGCAGAAGTTTTCTGCATAGTAACCTACCCTCCAATTCAAACTAAAAAATAGCCTCAAAAATGCGTACTGGGACTTTTTTATCAACATAATCCACTTCCACAGAGCACTTAATGAGGATATTTGATCACTCCCAGGGAACTATACAACCCAACACTTTAAATTTTACTTTAAGGTACAATTTGTCCATTCCCGTGTGGAGATGATTTCCCACTAGTCACCATGCAAACAGCACAGTTTCTTTTGGGCAAAATGACTGAATCTGCAATGTCTCAGTTAGTACAGATCAAATGCTGTTCTTTCTTGTGGCCCCACTTGATGATTTAGGTTGATAAGATGAGTGTATTTTTTCATAGAAAGTCCTTTGCAGCTTTAACAGTGCTGTCTAGCTGGTCCTCTACTTCCCCTGTCTTCCCTGTATTTCCAGGATCAGTCCTACTGAATGGGCTGAACCAGAGACAGAGGAACATGCCTTCACCTTGATGCACAGTTTCTGGTACATCACTGGAGCTCTCACCCTGCAAGGTAACAGCACTAAAGTGGGCAAATTAAAAAGTGGCGACCAAGCTGTTGATCATTACCAGGCAACCATCAATGTCAATTATAAACAAATTCGAATAATATTCAATAGTACAGAATCATCTGCACTATTCTATACTGAAGCTGTACATACCTGACAAACTCTTACTTGCAGTCTGTGTCTGTCTTCCCAGGTGCTGGTCCTCACCCAAAAGCCTTGTCTGGACGTGTAATTATCGCCATCTGGTGGGTGTTTGCTATACTCCTGCTGGCCTGTTACTTTGCCAACTTCAACTCCATGCTGCACTCTGATACCAAGCATGCCTCCATCAAGAGCTTTGAAGACCTTGCCAACCAGGATGTTATAGATTATGGTACAGTTGAGGCCGGTTCCTCAATGTCTTTCTTCAAGGTACACCCAGTAGTTGCTAATTAGTTAGAGCCCTTGGCACTACAGCAATGATTACTAATGCCTAAGATCTACTGATACATACTTAGTGGTGGTTTCTCAGACAAAGATTAAATCAAAACAGGTGCTGGCTTTAATCCAGAATACTTAATCACCACCAAAACAGCTTAACGTAGTTACTTAGTTACATCTGAACTATGAAATCCTTGGTTCAATTTAAAGTGACATCTTTGTTTTTCTTGGTTTTTGCAACACCTGTGGTAAGAAGTGGTCATTGGTTTGATGTTTATATATATATATATATATATATATATATATATATATATATATATATATATATATGTATGGGACAACAAGTATGTTGAGATTCATCAGTGTCTTCTGCAAGACTGGGGCACTGTCTGGATCCGTTGTTTAATCTTTCCTATTCAGAATTCCAACAATCCTGTGTATCGGCGAATCTACCAGCATATGGAGCGAAAGAAAACTTATGTACCCAACATGGAGGAGGGTATTCGCCGTGCCCAAGAAGGAAACTTTGCCTTTATCGGTGAGGCAGTGTCCCTGGACCTGGCTGTGGCCCGCTACTGTAAACTGACCCGTTCTCAGGAAGTCATTGCTATGAGAGGATACAGCATTGCAGCACCTCTGGGTGAGTGCTATAGGCTTCTTGGAACTTTCTTGGGAAAGAAAGCCATATAAAGGGGGTTGTATTGGATTTTTGCTTTAACATAGTAAACTCCAACTTTATTATTTTTTTTTTATATTGTTTTCCATCTTTTGTGCTATATGTCATTGCTGAGGTGTTTTTTTAAGCGGTCATTTCTGTGGCACTTTGGCAAGGCCTAAGGATCGGCATGTCGGTCTGTATGTCTATCTGTCTGTTCAACACTTTACTCCAAGCAACATATATTGAAATCTAAATTCCATTCTCCCACTTCAAATCTGTAATCCCATGTGCCAAGACAGCGGGGTACCAGTGGTGGAATGCCCAGACTACTTTTTCATATATTCCATCTCCATCTTTGGTGTTAAGAACTCATTGATGTAGTTTGAGGTACTGTCGGTGACACACTGTCATTTTCCATAGCATATAATGCTGCTCATGCTAACTACACAGTTCTTTTATGTATTCAAAAACACGCCAGAAATGTAAAACACATCTCATGTGGAGTTGAGGGCTTTTTCCAAGAAAGAATTACCACACTGATTCTTGGGAATTTGGATAAATCACGTCCCACTAAGAAAAATGCTATTTCTTTTGGAAATTTACAACATTTTAATGAATAAAAAGAATCAAGGGCATAATCAGGGGGTCCTTTGCACATTTGTAAGGTTCTTTTATAGGTTTATTTTTATTTTTTATTAATTTAATGATTATATGTTGGCCCATGGCCTACAAAACCAGTTGTCCTCGGATAGGAGATAATCATTTCTACTTGATTAAAACAATAAAAAGTAATAATTTCATTGAATAATATATTTACCGCATGAAAAAGTACATCATAATATGATGTACTTCTGAGGATCCCTTTTCAAACCTTCAGCTCTACTGCATGCTTCAAGACCACTCAGGCTCCTGGAAGTTTGCTATTTTCTCTTAAATCTCTTCATATTTTTGGACACTGCTACTGTCACAACCATAACATGTCAACACCGTCACTTCTGTATAAAAAATATTAAATTAGATTATGGAATAAATGTATACTTTTTAAGAAGAGGTCTGATGCAGGTAGCAACAGGGCGAAAACAAGCTGGCTAATGTGAACAACTCATGCTGATCATGTGAAAGAGCAGGTTTTTGTCACCACCGTCAGACGTCACCACCGTCAGGTTTTCTGTGTGACGGTGATGACTGAAGTGTGAAAAATGCTTATAACAGTGCTCAGGATTGTTATTTTTTGTACCAAATAGTTAAATAAAGTTGTTAAGCAAGAAGCCATTGACTTGAGTGGCATAAATTTTGGAAATCTATGTTTTAATGAGGTGACTGTCACCACCGTCAGATTAGTGTCACCACCGTCAGAGGCATTTACATTTGTTTTAAATGAATATACGTACAATATGTTTCTTTGGTGCTGTTGAATTATTTAAGTATTAGTCTCTTTTAATACAAAAATATGTTTTTTCAAAAAAAAAAAAAACATTACGGTGACAGTGTTGACAAAAACAAAGTAGCCTAATAACTGGGAAAATGGCTATTTTATGAAAAAAATGCAAAATGAGGAGGTTGCACCGGTACATTGCTGAACAGCCAAGACCTTGGCCTATAATGATATTCCTTCAGATTTTGTAATTTAACACACTTTTTTTTTTTTTTTTTTCAAAATTAAAACCTGTTTTATCCAAATTCCCAACAATCAGTGACCAGACACATCTGTGAAGATTCTCAGTCATCCAGGTTATAGTTATCCAAGGAGAGTTGAACTGAGGACAAGTGTACTTGTTTATAGATTCTTGCAGACTTTTCAGTTCTCATCCAAGAGGCTTCATCATTTCTGATGGACTGGTGGGGAGTCAGTTCCAGTCCAGTTGCCCTCAATTCAACTCTCCTTGGATAATTACCAGACATCAGATGTTGAGAACAGCACATGCAAAACCCACTATAGAATGTAGCAAAACATTTTTTAAAAAACCTTGCAGAATATTAATTTAATTTGTAAAAGACATTGTAACATACTGCTCATAGGACTTCCCTTTCTTCCAACAGGTTCCCAACTAGTAAAAAACCTGACAGTGGCCATCCTCCAGCTGAGTGAGTCTGGTGAGCTAACCTACCTGAGGAACAAATGGTGGGCCAACAGCTGTGTGGGGAGTGATGGAGGGGAGACTTCCGAGGCCCTTCAGCCCCATGACTTACGGGGCCTTTTCCTCCTTCTGGGCATGGGTCTCGGCCTGGGGGTCCTGCTGGCCCTACTGGAACTTGTATCAAAGGCCCGCAACCAAGCTAAGGATGGCAAGGTAATGAAGTGCAGTACGTGTTGTGTTCATGTTGTAGTCAGATTCAATAGCTGTTTAATCTTCTTGCCTTTTTTTCTATTTTGTCCTCTGCAGAAGTCATGCTGCTCGGCATTGACAAAAGAACTAAACCGGCGTTTTGGCAGTGGAGCAGAGAGCACAGACCAAGAGACCTCAGACAAAAACAAAGCTTAAAGGCAGTGTTTACAGGCAAGCTGAAAACATGATAGTGACAGAGAAGGGAATAACCTTGGATGCCTGTGTCAAGAACTTAGTTCCAATTCCAACAAATAGAAAGCAATCTATGTTTTTTGAGTAATAACCATGCCATTCTGTTGTTCAGTTGCAAGATTTATGTTTTGTATCACTTCCAGGAAAGGCTGGTGACCACATGGAACACATGAAGTAGCATTTCCTACTTTAACTACAACATATTATGTCACTGTATAAACAGCAACAGACCGCAGGACTTGGGGCTTCAATCTGCAGTACTACTAATCTGATCAGATTTATTTAGTGATGACTTTTGTGGTATCAAATATGCACCTCTCATCCATGTTATGATCCCCTTTCACCTACTAACTGACATATCTTGTATAATAATTGTGTTTCACTTTAACCTTTGTGTCTCCTAAATAAATCCTTCAATATCCTGAGCGCTCTATTTTCTCAAAATGTGTCCTGTCAGCTACAATGTGAGCTGGGAATGTAAAGTAGAAAGTCTCTTAAGTAGACTGCATTAGTAAGAGCACAGCACAAAACATGACCAATATATGAAATGATCATCAACCAGTGTGCATTTTTGCTGAAACCAAAGTTTTGATGTCCTCCCTATGGTTTACTATAAAATGTTCCTTATTCAGAAGTTCCAGGTTTTTATTTCACAACATGATATGAAACATCCATACATCCAAGTAATTATCACATGGTATCCTCAGGCTGACGGTGATATTTTTTGCTCAGAAACAAACAACAAAAAAAGGTTCAAGTGCTATGTTAGGATTATAATGGATCTTAGACCCGATTTTTTGATACAATGAAGGAAACTTGCATACTTGAAAAAAATGTCTCGCCTGAAACTCTAAGACCACATAAACAAGTGTAAATAAAATAGTAGAGTATTTTGGGGACTGTTTTTTATTGCCGTTACAGCTCTAGGTTATATGGTTTTATACAGTAGGGGAAAGAACTGTAAAAATCCTCAAACAGATTTATAGACTGACAAATAGTGTCACAGGGGGAGTGGGCAAGTTGACCCAAACGCAGACTAGGGAGCCAAAGGTGAGATTCTTTTGTCTTTACTGAAGTTTATTGTGTGGAGCAAGAACAAGCAGGGCATCTATCATAGATCCAAAGCACGACAACAACCTGGCAAGGACAAAACAGAAAGCTGAACTTAAATACAAACCAAGCTAAGAGGGAATAAAGAAGAGGTGGGAGGACACAGGAACAGGCATGGAGCTGATAGGCTGGGAGATGGTAAAAGGTAATCACACAGAATCTGGAGACTGCGACACATAACAGATAAACATTAGCAGTAATACACCCACTTCTATAAAAATTGTAGTAGCCTAAGTATACTGTTATATATACAACAGTAATAAGAAATAAAAATAAAATAAAAAGTAATAAAAATAACAATCTATCAATCATACGTGACAGATATATAGATATAGATACATAGATATACTGTGTAATATTTTATTTGTGTGATAGGTGTCTGTGTGTGTGTGCACGCACATATATGTGTATATATATATATGTGTGTGTGTGTGTGTGTGTATGAGGGACGAAAAATGACAAAACAATAAATAAATGAATAAATAAATAAATATGCATATAAATATATAAATGCATAAATAATTAAATTAATAAATATTTCTACATTTATTTATTTATTTCTGTTTTTATTCATGCATTTATTTATTTATTTGTGTATTGATACATTTATTTATGTATTTATTTATTTATTTTTACATTTATTTATTTATTTATTTATTTCTACATTTATTTATTCATTTGTGTATTTATATATTTATTTTTACATTTATTTATTTATACTTTTATTTATTTCTACATTTATTCATTTATTTATTCTTTCTTTTATTTCTACATTTATTTATTTATTTCTACATTTATTTATTTATTCCTACATTTATTTCTGTATTTCTACATTTCCACATTTATTTATTTCTGTATTTCTGTGTCGTATGTTAATAAGGTGGGCGGTTCTTACATTCGTCTTAAGCACGATTGGTTTGTGGGTGTGATCCTATCCACTGCTACTGCCTGGACTGGCAGTAGCAGTGGATAGCAGTGGACTAGATAGCTACTAGGGCATTAACAACTCCGTCGTCGACGTTATGTCGACCCGTCAACACCGGGAGATTTTGGGGGGGGCTAGCGGGGCTCCAACCGGAGGGAGGGAGGGGTTGTAGTGGAGCGCCGACCGTGTGTGTGGGGGTGTGTGTGTGTTTCTTCGACTTTCGACGGGTCGATGTTTACATTAATGCCCTACTAGCTACTGTGTAAAACGCAATGGAAAGTGTTTTGAGAGCCATCGTCAGTGATTTAAGGTCACTGGCGAATGATGTGGTAAATCATGCACCCACCGACTACTTCCAGTAGTCCGACTACACACACGGTCGGCGCTCCACCACAGCCTCCTCACCCCCCCGGTCGCCCGGTCGGCGTTCCACTACAACCCCTCCCTCCCTCCGGTTGGAGCCCCGCTAGCCCCCCCAAAAATCTCCCGGTGTTGACGGGTCGACGTAACGTCGACAACATTGAAAAGTCTGGCGTTGTTAATGCCCTAGTAGCTAGCTAGTCCACTGCTATCCACTGCTACTGCCAGTCCAGGTAGTAGCAGTGGATAGGATCACACCCACAAACCAATCGTGCTTAAGACTAATGTAAGAACCGCCCACCTTATTAACATACGACACAGAAATACAGAAATAAATAAATGTGGAAATGTAGAAATACAGAAATAAATGTAGGAATAAATAAATAAATGTAGAAATAAATTAATAAATGTAGAAATAAAAGAAAGAATAAATAAATGAATAAATGTAGAAATAAATAAAAGTATAAATAAATAAATAAATAAATAAATGTAAAAATAAATAAATAAATACATAAATAAATGTATAAATACACAAATAAATAAATAAATGCATGAATAAAAACAGAAATAAATAAATAAATAAATGTAGAAATATTTATTAATTTAATTATTTATGCATTTATATATTTATATGCGTATTTATTTATTTATTCATTTATTTATTGTTTTGTCATTTTTCGTCCCTCATAGTGTGTGTGTGTGTGTGTGTGTGTGTGTGTGTGTATATACACACATAGTATGTATACATGTATGTATATATGTATATGCCATATACACATATACATACAGAGTCTTTTTTTTCTACTTGTATTTGGCTGACTTGTATTTATTTATTTATTTACATATATTAAATATATATTAAAGTATACTGTAGATATTACAAGTATATTGCAGATATTAAATCATTGGTATAGAACTAGTGGATTGCCTCGCCAGGCGACAGTCGGTTGCCATAGCAACTGTTGTTTAGGACGCATCGAGGGCACAATGGCCACCGAAAAAGTAGTAGAAAACAAAGAACCAAACTCTCCATACTATGTTGGAGATGTGAGAAACCAAAAGAGACACGGTAAACGCATGAGAACTGTACTGCTGTTTGTCACTGTAGGCCTGCTAGTCGGTGTTAACTGCTAACGTCATGCTGAATGTCGCACCGAGACGTTACACCGGTCAGTAGCACGGTGCTGTTCATATTAATAAACTTAACAATTTAACCTTATGCGTTTAGGTTTTGGCCGCTATGTGTATGCAAACAGCTTTTTCCGATATGAGGGAGAGTGGAACAAGGGAAGAAAGCACGGTGAGTGACCTGTTAGCTATGTTCTCTGTGGAAATAAGAGTAGGTCTACTGTAGCTACTAGAGACGAGAGACCTGTACCAGCCGGCTGTCTGTTGTCCTTGCTTGCTATAACGGGACTTACAGTAAAACCTCACATGACGCCTTTTTGTCATCTTAGAAGCCACTCTCACTTCCTCCTGACACCAGGAATTCTTTCAGAAAAATTCAGGGGTGACTTGGGGTTGAGAGGGACATTCATTCCTAAGGGTACTGTAGTGTTAGTTTTCACTGCAAGTCACACTAATGGTTGTTGTCTCATTGCTGACTGTCTACTGATCCAAGAATAACTGGTGTGTTGTTGCTTTGCAAATTGCCTGACAAACTGATAGTTTAGAATTATAATGCTGTCATCCAGTTAATTATTATGTAACTATCTAACAATCTAGTATCCATCATGGACATGAAGCGCCATCAGCAGCTTTGGCATTTTGTCATTATTTAGGTATACATTTATTCATTTATTTATTCAGCATATTAACATGGGATGTTTAAAGAGCTGTTCCGGCTCTTTGATTCTTAGAACTTCATTGGGTTCTGTCAGGCTGATAACATTTGGAGGAGTGGGATTTGAACAAATCAGTGTTTCCCATGATCATTGGAAGGCACTTATACACTAGACACTGAATGTTGCTGTGTGAAGTTATCATTTAAACAGATAAATTGCTTGGTCATTGCTGCGTGTTCAGTACACAGTATTATTAATATTGGTATATTATTTAATCTTTCATCCCATATTATATGTAAGAAAGTAAACAAGCAAGCCAGTTCATTTGTAGAGCACCTTTCACACACAAGGTAATTCAAAGTTTTTTTTTAATATATTAGGATAGAAATATCAAAAACACAAGACATAAAATCAAAAAACCCAATTACCCAATTTCCCCATGACCCAGTTTACCCTCAGGATGAATAAAAATTTCTGATTCTGATTCTGATAAAAACAGAAACAAAAGTAGTGATCCATAAGACCAGAACAAGAACAATTTAAAGTGGGCAACATTTCAAAACGGTGAAAAGGTCGTAAATTCCTTGAATAAAGCGAACAGGTGGAAAGACAACAGAAGAAGTCACCCTGCACACACAGCTACAGAAATAAGATGTGAAATTATGCTGGGGACCATATGTGAGATCCTTATTATCCCCGTGCCATATCTGTCTGTAACTTGGGTATTCTTCTCTTCTGTCCAGGACAAGGCAAGCTGTTTATGAGAGATGGAAGTTACTACGAGGGTGAGTTCAGGCATGGCGAAATCGAAGGGAATGGATATCGATACTGGGCTACGACAGGTGAGACAGTGAGGCTTTTCACATGGCTTTTCATTGATGCCAATACATACATTGCTCACAATATGTATTCTTCTTAAAGGATCATACCAGTGATTATATGTGTTTAGCATATTAGCTACAAAATATATGTACTTTACATTTCTGATCATTTTTTCCAAAGTGAGCAGTCATATTTTAGAACTCTGATACAATTTTTCCTGTCTTTTACCCAGCCATCGGTTTCCATTTTTTTCAGTACAATATGAAAAAGAACTCTCAGAAACTTCAAACTTTCTTCACACCAGTATTCCAACACCATAATATCCACATTAGTTTTCCTAAAAGCAGCAGCACAGTTGTGTTTTGATTACTTGAAATTGGGTGGATCCCTCCGCCAGAAAATACTTCCCGGGAAAATGTTTGCTTTACACAGCCAGGTATCAGTTCTGTGATTTATGAAGCATGACGACTTTGTTAGCTGCAAAAGCAGAACATTATAAGGTGGGTGTTAAAGCCAATAATTCAAAATTGAAAATTCAGATTTTTATTGCATGCTGTACCCTCTCATGATTGGCAAAATGTTTGGTGCAATGTAAAATGTGGGTAAATCTTTTGTGGCCACTCTGCCAATGGCAGTGTCAAGGATTTCAAGGGAAAATCAACCCAAAGATGCTTAAAAACAATTTAAAACAGCTACTTGCATTTCTGGTCCCATTTATTTATTTAATTAATTAATTAATTAATTTGTGGTGAAATTTACCTGGTAGAGCACGTACCGCATATGAATTGGACTAATGTTGCTTTCCCAGTATACGTGACCAAGTCAAAGAAACGATTTACTGATGAAAGTAGCCTATGTCAGCATCTGATGAAGATTTTCGGCTAATGATCAGAAGAAGAAGACTTTTAGACCGATTGAAGTGTTTACATTCTGTAGTAAACTGATCCCCAATCCAGTATCTAGGTCTCTTTTAAATTACATAAACCCACTGACTGAAGTAGACACAGGAGACTGAGAGAAAGTGCATAGAACAAAAAGATAAATTACATCACTTTGGGCCCTATTCTCGCATTAATATTAGCAGGCAGCAAAGGAATTAAAACCTGGTGATATTATGTCTGGGGTGTGGCCCATTTGTGAATGCCCATTTAAAGAGATTCATAGGCATCGGACTCTCCCAATTAATTTCAGTTAGAGCAGGCATACACTACTTTTAGTGTAGAGAAGTCTACTTTTACACATATTTCAGGTGGTGAGTGCAAGCAGCAAAACATGAAATGCTCATGTGTGTTTGATTGGTATTACTGAAGCAGTACAGCTATACATCCACCAAGTGGCCAGAATTTTCAAGCAAAACATTTGCAAGCATTTGATGTCATGGTAGTGGGTATTTGGGGTAAGACTGCTTTTTGATGGGCAAGGGCAATAGCAATATTTTAGGCCAGAATGGTAACAAAATTGCACAGCTCCAGGGGATTCCACGGGTGGTCCGTGGCCCCCTGGTGGTCTGTGAATGTATTGCAGGACCATGAAATCAATAATGTAACCGCCTGGTAATGCAATCATCTGACCATGCAAACAATAAAGAAGTCTGAATGCTGGAAGCAATTTTTTTCCCTTACACATTTCCATTTATTACATCTTGTTTATAGATAATCAAATTCATTCAAAAATGTAACATTTTTAAAATTCATGGTGACTTTTCTGGTTGATGATTACAAATATCTGGTCCCATCTGGGCTTTGAAATTGTTGTTAAAAAAAAAAAAAAAAATACATAGCTGGACGAATTGGCACAGTTGGAGAGTACGTCCATCTGAGTACAGCATATGTTCCAAAATTCATGTAAATGACAAAACCTTATAATTCTAAGATCACAAATGAATAAAACAGCCCCAAAGCAAAATGGATTCTAAATAGAGAAGCACAAAAACTTGACATGATAACTGTTTGTCTACTTGTGCTATTATTATAGGGGAGTCTTACTCTGGTCAGTTCAGTGAAGGGGAGCTCCATGGGTTTGGAGTGATGCACAAAGCCAGCGGTGAGAGATATGAAGGACAGTTCTCCTATGGCCAAAGAGATGGTATGTAACCATATTGGTATTACAACATTTTTGCAGAGCTTTGCAGTGCTACCCAGATATGTTTTGCCTCTGAAAACTCTTCTACAGCATTTCTTGTTGGGCAGAGGGGGTACAGGAGACTTCATTTTCTAGGCATCTTCTTGCTTTTGTTCCACCTCTTTAACTTTCATGTTTGAAAAAGGTATGCAAAGGTGATACATGCAAAGGTATGCAAGTATCAGTGCTGTGTGGTACGTTGTTACAAATAGTGTATCTGAGTATATTTTTACCCACTGGTGAAAAGTTGCAGTGCACCACACTGTTTTCGTTTGGGTTAGATGGAAGTGTGTACTCAATTCTTATTCCACATGGGTTTCTCTGGTCATGTGACACAGGCAGCTTCAGAGCTGTTTACTGGCACAAACATCATCAAAAGTGCAAAAAAAAAAAACTGAATGACACAACCACAGTTTCAGTTTATATTAATATATTAAAGCAGTGACTGTCTGGATTAATATCTAATATACATAAAAAGAGCAACATCATTTTTAGAATTCGACTTCATGCTGTATATGGAATGGTTTATTCTATGAGCATTTCACAGGCCACTCTGTTGGATCTCTGCTTCAATTTTCTGTTTTGTGTGAATGTAACTTTAATGTTTGTGTCAACTACAGGGGACCATAAGCTGTACCAGATCCTGATCCGTGCTGTTGTACTATTTCAGCTGGAGATAGTGTTGGATAAATGACATTTATTATTCACAATTTTAAGCAAACAGAAAGTCAGTTCTCTTTTTCTTCACTCTATCAACAGGCCATGGTTCTCTTGTGGATAAGGATGGCCAGACATATGAGGGATCCTTTTATCAAAACAAGAGGCATGGTGAAGGCCAGATGCAATACAGGTATACAGGTCTATTATGTCTTCTATATTTCTTAAATTGTGAAGCCAAAGGCAAATTTGCACTTGCTGGACAATAAAGATTCTATCCACTAACCTATCTACAAAATAGTCATTATACTTATGTACTTGAATGAATCATTTACAACAGTGTAGAGCAGAGCAGACTTTGCAAACTGTTTCATGTTCTGGACAATGACTGATCTAGGGGATGGCAGCTGCCATCCTAAAAAAGACCTTGCTGCCCCAACTGCCACCCCAGTTTTGGGCAGCCTAAAAAAATGTTGTTGCAGGTCAGAAATTTGCAGTTCCAAAACTCTAATTTCTGAGTTCAAGTGAACACATCATGGTGTGTGGAAACCCGTAGACAAATTCAAGAAGGATGAGACTATATGGTACTGCACTTTTTCTCTGTCTCACAGTAGTCAGTGGCTTTAGTTGGGCCTTCACACATTATATGGAAAAGTATTGGGCCACCTATATGTTACACCTACGGGAGCTTTTCTGACCTCCCATTCTAAATCCATAGGCATAAATATGGAGTTGGTCCCCCTTCGCAGCTAGAACAGCTTCCACTCTTCTGGGAAGGCTTTCTACAAGAGTTTTGTGTGTGTGGGAATTTTTGCCTGTTCATCGAGAAGAGCATTTGTGAGGTCAGACACTGATGTTGGACAAGAGGACCTGGCTCACAGTCTACATTCTAGTTCATCCCAAAGGTGTTGGATGGGGTTGAGGTCAGGACTCTGTGCGGGCTCTTCCACACCAAACTCAGCCAGCCATGCCTTTATGGAGCTGCTTTGTCTACTGGGGCTCAGTCATGCTGGAAGAAAAAGGGTCTTCCCCAAACTGTTCCCACAAAGCTGGAAGCAGAGAATTGTCCAAAATGTCTCGGTGAGCTGAAGAATTAAGATTGCTTGGTGTTGTGCTTGGTGATGTGAAGCTTGCATGAGGCTGCTCGGCCATGGAAACCCATACCATGAAGCTCCCAGCAAAGAGTTTCTGTGCTGATGTTGATGCCAGAGGAGGTTTGGAGCTGTACAGTTATAGAGTCAGCAGAGCATTTGCCACTTTTACGCACTATGAGCTTCGGCGCTCGGCGACCCCGCTCTGTAACTTTACATGGTCTGCCACCTGGTGGCTGAGTTGTTGTGGTTCCTAAATGCTTCTACTTTGCAATAGTACCACTTACAGTTGATGGTGGAATATCTGGGAAGGAAGAAATTTCTCAAACCGACTTGTTGCAGCGATGACATCCTATTACATCACTATTACAGCACCACGCTGGAATTCAGCGAGCTCTTTAGAACGAGCCATTCTGTCACAAATGGAGGTGGCCTCAGGTATTCTTGTAATGTTTCCAAACTGAAGACATGCTAAAGAAATTAAAGACAAGCCATTTCCCAATTAAGATAGATAGATAGATAGATAGATAGATAGATAGATAGATAGATAGACAGATAGATAGAACAATATAATACAGTATAACAATAGAAAGTAAAAATGTAACTTTCTTTGTGCCTTATGACAAAATGTGAGTCCTTGTCAAACCCTGCAAGGTTTCTCTCTACATTTTTCAGGAATGGGGATCATTACGAAGGAGGTTGGCTTCTGGACCAAAAGCAAGGCCATGGAGTGATGCACTTTGGAGATGGCTCACTCTATGAGGTGAGTCAACATCTCCATCTTACATGGGTTTAGGGGAAAAAATAATAATGATAATAATAAATTAAAAAAAACTTTTGTGCTTTTGATCTTTGACCACTGATCTGAACATTTTTGTATCTACAAATAGATAGAAATACGTCTGTATCTAACAAATTCATTTCACTGAGCTTCATTTGTGAATGTTTTATTTTATTTTTTTATATCAGATATATATATATATATATATATATATATATCAGATATTGTGTGTGTGTGTGTGTGTTATAGTTGGTGCAAAGCAAATGATTTGTTACAAATGAATGATGAACACAGTGGCTGCTATGTAATGCACTTGAACTGATTTCTTATTACCCCCTTTGCACTTTCAGAATCAGAATTAGAATCAGAAATACTTTATTGATCCCTGAGGGAAAATTAGGTAATTAGGTTTCGTGTCCAATGTGAGGTTTGTCATGCACATATGTGGCCACTTGGAGGCACTATTGTATTTTTATTGCAGGCTCAGTGAGGTTTGACTCATAACCAGCTGATGGACACTTTCTAATAATCTGGCATCACACACACACACACACACATCCATGCAGCCCAGCCATTATACATCAAGTGTACTTACTAGTGCGGTATTTCTATTTATGTTAGACTTGCTGAATAGAGTCCTGGGTTATAAACTTCTATTCTGAATCATTTCCCCAGTTTTTTTCTCTGTGAATTTGTCATTAAATTATATGTTAGTGACATTTACATACACGTTTACTCCACATCATTATAGCAGCTTGTATTTTGTATCTAGCTTATGTTTTTGTACTGTACTAAATATCAATGATTACATTTGCCCATCTGAGCTCTAGAGTGGTGTTTTTCATGTGGTGGGGAAAATGTGATATTTCATCATAGTTTTTGTCAACAAAGGTTCATTTCTGTTCAGATTTTGTCTCAGTTTTTAGCGTCTTTCCAACAGTCAGTACAATACAAACAGTTGATTTTTTACATTGTATCAACGGTCAGTCATGAAACACAGGAAAAAAGAAAAATATGAATGAATGAATGAATGAATAAGATGGGATGGGTGTTCAATCGTCTTCTGTTGAGCTTCAGCTCAACAGTTGAGCTGATCAGTATATTTCAGAAAAGGGTTCCAGGTTTTTTGGAGTGTTTTTATCAAGCCTATGAGAGAGAATCTGAGTTTCTGAGTTTCCAAGTTTGATGTTATATAGAACTTCCTTAACCCACTGATGGTGTGTAGGGGGAGAAGTATGCTTCTGTTTCAATAAAAGCAAACGTCAGCATGTCAGTTATTTTACAAAAATCAATAAGATCAACTTGAAAGGGCTGCTCCACATGAACTAGTATATACCAGTATAACTCAGAGATTCATTAGATGATCAACTACGATACAACTTTGACGAGTCGTATTCTGCTTCTACACAGACAGCGTCAGTTTTGACAGGCTGCAGAATTTCGTTTACATCTATGATTTCAACACATTTGTTATTAACATTGAATTATGATGGCATTATGATTATGAAAAAAATAGTCTGTGGTCCCTGGACACATTGTCAGTGAGTTTACTGCACCCTTTTGGATTTTTTTTTTTTTTTTTTTCAGACAAAGGACGTGTGCCTACTTACGTCAACACAGATTGATAGATATATTTATGATATCATTTTTTATGTTAGGCCAAAAAGGTATCTCTATCTCTATCTATTATCTATTATCCATTATCTATCCAGTATTATGTTTATCTATTATGTGTAATTACAGGTGAAACTGTTTGAAAAAACATGTCCTCTTGGTATCAGAATAGTAAGACACTGACTGTGTAAAATGACCCAAACTTGAACCTGCTAATCAGTATCATTGATTTTGCACTGGCATGGAAAGCTGAGAGGCTCAGGCTTAGGAAGCAGCGAGTAGAGGGGGGAGAAAGAGAGAGAGAGGTAGAGAGAGGTAGAGTAGTGGTGACAGGAAACTCCTGACAGCTCCAGTAAGCCAGCACGTACTCCCCTCAGTCCCAGCCTCTAGCCCAGCCGACAAGGAAGTGCCTAAGCAGATTAGGCCCTAAGTCCCATAGATTTCCAGCAACCCCAACACACACACACACACACACACACACACACACACACACACACACACACACGTTCTCCAAACTTAAAAAGCTGCTTATTGATTTTAATGTACGTGGAGATGAAGGTGCAATGGCAATCATCAGGTGTATTACTATGTATTACTAGCCTGAGGCTATGTAGATGTGAAAAAGCTGTTTTTTATGTTGACCCATCATCAACATGTTGTTTTTCCTTCACATGGTGTTTTTTTTATTATTTCTTTTTCTTTTCTTTTCTTTATTTATTTTTGCACAGGCATCTGCTATGAACACTTCATGTTGGGGCTTTTCAAACTTTTTCATGTTCTAGACCCCCAAGTTGACTTTCAATAAACCATGGACCCCCATTTGAATGGATTTTGCTTTATAGGGACCCTTAAATCAAGAGATGTTTTTTGGCTTCTTCTTGCTTATTCGCTAATTGCCTTTTTCCTTCATGTTTTTGGAAGATATCAAGTGACATCAAGGGTTAAATTGTTTAAAATGTCATGCTATCACATTGTGGTGAGATTAAACCAGAAAGAAGAAAATGTTAAAATGGTCCCTCATATATTTTCTTTATTCTAACAATGTACTACTGAATTGACTCCCCCATGTGATAATCACTGGTCATGTCCAAAAAAAAAAAAAATAATAAAATAATAATAATAATAATATATTTGTGATGTTTTGGAATTTTGGTCATGGAAATGGCCAAATTTAAAGAGTGTGAAAATCTGTAATAAAACATCAGTATTGTATTGTTATTATGGTTCTTGACAACCATCCGTTGAACTGTAGCCTGTTGTTTGAATTATTACAGTATAAGGATAGAAACCATTCCCTGAAAACATGGCTAATATCTCAAAGTATCTCCTTTTAAGATAACTTTGCCCGGAAATGTTTGCACTTTTTGGGACCCATCTAAAAACTTAAGGTTGCTATCAGGATGACACATATGGGTTTACCTGAGCCAAAAAAGAAAGAAAAAAAAAACCTACACAGCAGTATCTATCTTCCTCTTGTGCCTTTTTTCTCTTCCTCTCTTAGCAGTGGCCTAGATTTTTCTTAGCCCATTCTGTGCCTGTGCCTTAGCCCTAGGCCTGTCGATGCGATCAGAATTAGAAATTCTAATGGACGTGTCACCACTTTGAAGTGCTGGCTTGAAGAGCTTTGAGTCTGGCGCTCCCTTGGATATGCCAGGCGCAGTCTGCACATTGATCCCTCTGCATTTGTTTGACTTTGACAGTCTCTTTCTTTTTCTCTTTCTCTCCCCTTCTCCCTTCATTCATTCCCCCCTTTTTGCACATTCTCTTTCTTGTTCTCTCCTTCCTCTGCCCTCGTTTTTGTTTTCTCGATTAAACACACACTCAAAAACATGAACACATACACACACACACACACACACACACACACACACAGAGACGCCCCTCACATACAGCACGAGTAATGCACAGGCTTCAGCATTTTTACTGAAGTATGGCTCTCCTTCACTCATTCAGTGATGATACTTCTTTCTATTTCTCAAGTGACTCTCTTAGACTCCAAACTCAATGCTATAGAATATCACCACTCAGTGCTCAGGGTATTCCCTGTTTTGCTCAAAGACACTTCAGCAGTGTGGAACCTTTCCAACATAGATTTCATTGCCATCTTTGGTAACACCTTGTTAACAGTTTTAATTGTTGATAATTTCACCTAAAGCTATTGCATAACTGAGTCTAATCTTGGATTTACAGTGTCTGCAAATATGTGACAGTTATAGTCTGTGTAGTCGTAATAAGTGTTTACTTTGGGGATATTTTTTTCCTCTCTCACTTTATTGTACAAACACATTTGGGAATTCCAGTATCCAACATGAGCATGAAGCACCAGCAGCAGCTTTGCCATTTCTCTATTGGTGCAGTGATTGTTTGGGCTGAATACCAAGAAGGCAATGTATTTCCTTTCTGCACGATGTCAACCCTCAATTAATTTTGTTCCTATGTTGCAAACTGCCTCCTGCTAATGCTATCAAGATGCTCATTTCTCTTGTGTATTATGAGTCTGTGATTGCACACGTGAGCTACGGGAGCTGCTTCAGCCCAAAACACATGCTGCTTCTTGTAGTTGGGTTCAATTTTGGTTGGCTCATATTCACGTTGCAAACAAACCACTCCAGAGTTTGTTTGTAGTCGTACTAAGACCACCTTCTCAACAGGGTCTTAGTCCAGTTGTTTTGGTCCGCATCTAAGCGCAATTGTTGGTTTCACAGCTGCCCAAATGAACTGCACCGAGGGGGTAAATGTGCCAGAGTTCAGTTCAATCAATCTAAACAACATAGGTGTGAAAACGCCCCTAGATTAGCTACATAAAGGATTATGTCCAGTCAGCCTGTCATTTTGGCAAAATAAACCTCAACAGGGTGCAACAGCATGTTAGGGCCACTGCATGGAAAAAAATAACAGAGCAGATGGAAGTGGGTAATAATCTGTGAAATAATAATCTTGGAAAAAAAAAATATGTATATATATATATACATATATATATATATACTGTATATATATAGATATAGATATAGATATAGATAGATATAGATATATATATAGATGTGTGTACGTATGTATGTGTGTGTATACACACACACACACACACACACACACACACACACACATACATACGTACATACACACACATTATCCTATGGGATTTAGTAACAAGGAAATCCTGGTGATTTTATCCCAGAATCACAATCTTCTCCTCAGCATCTGGACTTTGAAGAGACGTTGCTGTGACTTGGGCCGATTCAGAAGAAAACAATCTGGTGATTCTGGGTTCCCTTGTTCCTAAATCCCATTGAAAGTAGAATTTGATGAAGTGATCAGCTGCAAGCCTGATACATGGCAAACAGCAGCGACTGCAGTGTGAGGCTGATCCAACCGTGCAAAGTCTTGTTTAAATTAACAATATTAATCTCAGAAATTCTCCTCTGGCTCCATATTTTTTTTTTCTCTACCCTGGCACTAATGTGCTGTTGTAACAGGGTGATCAGGGTGACCGATGCAAAGCAAAGGAATGATGTCGCCCTCCATTGCAGTGGTCACTTATTTATAATAACAATGGCTGTTGTTCAGAAATTTGGTACACAGAATGCTGTGATTTTACAAAGTAGAAATGACTATTCCATAGTGATGTGTAATAAAAAGTAGTTCTGCTATTTTTTCTTTTTGTTTTCTCCCCAATGAGTACCCCATGGCAGTTTCCATCGTATCACTATAAATGAACACTAGTCAAAACAACAGTAGAAGTAGTGACCCCTCAAACCCCCTTATCTGTTGCAGGGTCAGTGGCGGAACAGCTTGTTCAATGGCCAGGGGATGATGATCCATGCTTCTGGAATCATCTATGAAGGTCTATGGATGAATGGGAGACCTCAGGGTGAGTGAAGTGCTGCTTTGCTTGTTTAAAACTGAATGTCAAGCATAGTGGTCACACATGTCCTTGGAAGAAACAACAGAAACTATGACAACTGTAACTAGACTGCTACTGCTATGAACAGGATGATAGCCTCCATCCATGAAAGAACAGGCTGATATATTTCTATCACTGTACAATTAACAGGACAGTATACTGTGTTACCTCAGTATCAGGCTGAGATTAGCCCACTTTTGGCCTGTCATGTACTAACTCACTGACATGCAAGTTCTATCCTGTTTATGACTCACCAATACTACTACTACAAGTACTACTGTTACTCAGTGGTGTAGTGGTGCATATATACAGTTATACAACATATACCCACCTCTGGCCAAGGGCATTTACCATATACCAGCCTTAACATAGCCAAATATACAGATCAGTCAGTGGTGTAGTGGTTAGCATACACAGGTATACAGCATATAGGCCTACTGACATTTACCATAATATATTACTTATCATGTATGATATATGATCATATATAATACTTATCACATATTTGTATGTTATGCCCACTTACCTAAAAAAAAAAAAAAGCCAGGGATATGTATCAGTGTCTGTCTTGAGGAGCTAGGCTGCAGACGATGAAATCCTGTTAAAACTAAACGTCCTACGAGCCTTTTATATGCACTTCTTCAGCAGTGTTTTTTTTTTTTTTTTTTGTTCTGACGTCTGCTTCTCTTAATGAGTCAATGCAACGCAAAGCAAAGGGAGCATGTGTGCAGTTTTGTGTGATGGAGTGTGTGTGTGTGTGTGTGTGTGTGTGTGTGTTTTCAGCAGCTTTGTCTCAATCCTAATGATTAATTTTTTGTGTCACAGACTATACACTCCTGATCCAAAATTTAAGACCAGTTGAGAAATTGAAAGAATTTACATTTTGCACTGTTGGATTTTAAGAAGGTTCTAAGTAGAGCTTCAAAATGCAAAAAGAAGACATGGGAGTGAGGCAAAAAAAAAAGAAAAAAAAATGAGTAAGCAATTGATTGCAAACAACCATTAAACTGAAATAGGCTGTTCATCAGCTGATCAAAAGTTTAAGACCACTGCCTTTAAAAGCCCAAATCTGCGCAAAAATGTGGATTCAGTGTCATTTTCTGTCAGGTATCCACACTGTCATGACCTCCTGATGGCAAAAGCAAAAAAGCTCACAGTGAGCGCTCCCTGTAAGGGAGCACTGTGACCTCCAAGTCAATTGTGTAAACTTTCATTACGCCTTCACGCAGCGCATTTTAAAGGCGAGGACAAGGGCTCATTTGATTGGTTTAAAGTGAATCGGCTGTGTCAAACCCACTCCATGCCTTCTCTCCTCCCTTCCACCAGTAGGAGGAACGGCGCAGTACTTGCACCACGGCGCACGGTGTGCCAAACTTGCAAAATCCACCTGGCCACACCCAGTTGGTGAAGTGCAGCTGCACTGCACCCCCGCCTCGCCCGGTCTGCGAAACTAGAGCCCTAAGTCTTACACACTGTTCCTTTAAGTTCAATTCTAAAACTCAAGTTACAGCTAACTAACCACAGACTTTTACACGTTTTGTAAAATACTGTGCAGATACTGTGAAATGTTTTCTGCTCCGTCTTTACTGTTTGACAGTTTGACAGACATCAGATTTTTTTTTTTTTGCAGTTTGTGCACTCTCATTAAACCCTTAGAGAAGGGCACAGATTGATGTGCGCTTAATGAGTGGTTAAACATAGCAGGGGTATTCAGACTTTTTCATACTCTGGGTCCCCAAATTGACTTGCATTTAACCCAGGACCCTCATTTGAGGTGGTTTTCCCCTAGGCACTCTGATATATTTTCATTTGCATCAAATATTAAATGTTTAGATGTCATACTCCCAGTGACAGGGCCCCTTATTTTTTCCCACTTAACTGTTCTAGACTGTAAAAATAAGAGGGCTGTGGTGATTGACCTGTAGCCGGTCAGGATTCAGTGAGGCTGTTGTCTGGCAGTAATGTTGCAGCTGGACATTCATACATCAGCCTTCACCCACTGTACCCACAGAGTGTACTAGAGAGAGGAGCCTGTGTGAGATAGAACAAAGGTTATGATATTGTAACCCTAGTATAAGCACAGGCATAGCCCACTACCTATAGACTCTGCAGAAGATGGTTACAGATGCCGGCAGCTTGGTACACCGCCTGTCCTGATTAGCGGACTGTGTTTATGCTAATTTCAGTGAGCTAGTCCATGTGTATGATTGGAGGAGAGTATTACCCCCAGAGTCCAGTAAAGTGCTCGACTGCAGACTGCACTTACAGAACTAGGGTTACAATATCATAACCTTCGATGGTCTCCCTCCATCAAATAAGATATATTTCTATCTCTGTAGAGTTAATGATAATTACGTACCAAGCCAAAACAATGAAAGAATGAAGGATCATTTGACTTCAGAACAACCAACTCAAAATGTTCAGCAAGCATATGCAGTTTACATTTGGTAGGTGGCATGAGGACTTATGGCAGAATATATTTCAATCTGTATTTCCAAGAATGGCTTCAGCAAGAATCACATTTGTAGTTTTGTGTTATAGCACCCACACTGCTTGATCCAGTGTTGTATTTTTCCACTTAGATTGTAAATATTCATATAATTTTTCATTGTTTTTCCTCTGGTGAATTTAGCATTGCAATCTCATGAATCATTTGACAAGAAGTGTCCAACCTGTTCTGCTCTTGCATATACCTTCTGTGCACATGTTTAGGTGTGGATTCAGGCTGTAGCTGCTCTTTGTCCTCTCTCCTGTTAATACACATGTCCTAGACAGGCCTCTTGGTCTTTCCCCAGCCACCTACTGATTGACTCACAGTCTCAGCGGAGCATAATGACAGAGTGGCACTGTTTGTTGTCTTGGCCCCTTGTGGAAGGCTGTGACATTCAGAGGGGGAGGCTCCTGCTGACACCAGGGGCACCCTGTGGCGGTGACCCCAGAACCCCTTTACCACCACCGCCTGGCCCTCCCTCCCCAGGACCCCCTGCCTTTTGATGTCTGCAGATGTGCCTGCCTGCATGATAATGGCCTCCACTAGAGGAGGCACCTTACAGTGCTTGCTTATATATCACACAGGGGACAGCAAGAGCAGACTGGGGTGTCCATGGTGTGTGTGTGTATTTTCAAGATTGTGTGTCTGTATGTGTGTCTGCATCCTGTGTGTGTGCGTGGCTTGAGGAGCTCTACATTGCATTATTGATGGTCCTCAGGGAGGGATGAAAGTGTGCCCAGTGGCGGCAGCAGGGAGGAGGAGGAGGAGGTGGCTGGAGACTGATATCAGAGCGCCTTGTGTTTTAACACATTCCACAAGCCTGTCATGCATTGACATCCACATCCAGAGACAGCTATAGGTTTCTATAGATAAGAGCCCTGACAGGTGAGGCCCCTAGTGGATGTCAGGGCAGGGGGTTAAGGAGGAGGAGGGCAGAGTGGTGCTCTATGGGGTGCATTGAATTGACATTCCCTGAGTGGTTGCAGTGGGGGGGTTGGCGAGAGAATAGGATTAGACTGATAGGCAGTGCCATCCCTAGACATTTGGGGCCCTAGGCAAAAAATTACTCTGGGGCCCTTGTGTTTTAGCATGAATAGATCAGTGTAGGTCCAAAAGATTAACAACCTGAAAGATTTTATTTCACCCTGTGACTAAATTTTACTTTAGCTCTTTTCATTTTTCATTTTTTGGGGAAATTTTTGAAAATACTTTTTTTTCTTTCCGCAATTATTTTGTGATTACTTTGTCATAATTTTTTGATAAAATTTTTGGGGTAACTCAGTTATCATTGTTTCTTGTAATATGGTTTTAAATATGTAATTACAGTAATGATAAATATTGTTTTACTTTTTTTTTTTTTAACTAGATTTACTAGTTTGGTAATAATACTAATTTCAAGTTGTTTTTTTTTTTTTTTTTTTTTTTAGTTTGCTGATTTATCACATAAGTGTATTAACTAGCTAGATGCTTATTTGGACTTTAAAGGCCCAATCTGGGAATCTTTTTTGGGCCATTAAGGGCATTTAAATTTAAGGCCTATGTATACTATACAATTGAAAATTTTGTTTACTCGAAATTCAGAATGGCTGGCAATTTTAATCCATTTCAAACAGGACAGTTATAATGTTTTCCTGGAGGATGACATATCTGTGAGTTTCCTGTTTTGAAAATACATTTTTAATGGCTTTTGAGACCCTACTGGACTGTGCTGAAGGCCAGAACCTGCTGAAAAGCGTTAAGTCTCTCATCAGTGAGCTATAGGTCAGGTTACACTATGTATGTTTATAAATGATGGAAATCATCATTTTAATACATCCTGGGTTGAAAAATAAACCTATTCTTTAATGCAATATGCATTCCTCTATGGGTGTATGTGTTTGTACCTTCTCTTGCTCACATGCACATGGGGAGGGTCGTAGGTAGGGAGTACTGCCCCATCTTATTTGTTCAAACCTGCATAGAGCTGACAGGGGTATAAATTGCCCACATTAAACATCCAGCAACTGTGGCATCTGTTGGTTCTTTATGGTAATGCCTGCTGTCAGTGAGGAGCCACCCCCCTTCCCCCTTGCTCAGATTATTGATCTCTTCTCTAATCTCTTCTGTCCCCATTGTTTTACAGCCTCGTCGCCCAACTCTGGGCCAATCATCATTGCTTATTATGAGTCCTAATGCCTGCTGCACCTGTGCTCCTCTGCTGAATGCTGATGAGCAGCTAGCTAAGGGTTAGCAGGTTTATCAACTCTGGGCTTTCCGTGTTGCAATGAATCATATATCAACAATTAGGCTTGTACAGTATGTGTAGGCTGGTGAGATGTAGACTGATATTGTTAGTCGGGCTGATACTAGCCCTTTATTAAACACTGGATATCAGCCTATCATGTTGTGTTCTCCACATATGTGATGGATGTGATGCAGTTAGTAGGATTACATATTTATAACTTAACAATACTGCACCGACCCAAATTGATCTTAAATGGCATTTCGTTTGGATTCCACACAAATATGACTGTATTTTCTAATACTTGTTATCCTACTTCTTCCATACTTGTTTCAGTTTTAAGAAGCTTAATAAAATTCTGCAGGAAACAGCGGATCCATGTAGTGACTTTTTGGACACAAAAAGGGCAAATTTGAGGACATCGGCTTTCAGCACAAAATACAATCTATCAGCAGCTTCATCCAAGTCCCAACACTTCTAGTTATCTTTAGGAATGATTGCTGGGGGTTCACCTCAATGGCATCCAGCCAGTATCCAGCACTCAATAACAATGAGAGGAGGATAGCACCACTACTGTCCTGCAGAACAGCTGGGAAGGAAGTGAAATTTTTCAAACTGTTTGAATTATGCCTTTAAAACTTGGCACAAGCTCAGTGTGAACCCTTACATCAGGTTGAGTTTTCACTGACAGTTACACAGTGTAGTATGGCGTGATGACTTCATACCACGACATGACATGACATGACATGACATGGCACATGCTGTCAGGGAAAAGACTGGCGAGCATGCTAATAACTCTTGTACAGTGTATGCATGAGCTGGGACTTCAGCCGCCTCCTGGATGGCTTGGAATACCCTTATCTGATGTTGTATGTTAATCAGCTAACCTTGAGGGCAGGAGGGGGGGTGAAAAGCAGCAGCAGAAAAAGTGAGAAAGATCTGTCTTCTTTGCTTGTAACACTTTGACCCAATCCACTGGGGTTCCAGTTCACGCTCAACAGCTGTTAATGAGTATGCACAGTTTTATGAAAATTCACAGTTGGTATTGAAAAGGGTTTTTTTTTCTGCCTGAGGCATTTGGGAGAAAGTGAATGGTCTTGATTAGACATTGAAACCTGTTTGTATGTGACAGGTGGTGCGTCAAAAATGCTGATTGAGGGAGGCGACGCCTTGGAGGTCTTCCAGGAGTCTCCATTTTGTGTTGAAGTACAACTGCAGACAGAGGAGGGGGAGCAGATAACAGGTGAGGAAATAAAAGGGACACGCTTTGGGAGAGTGAAGAGAGGAACTGGAAACAGTCAAAGACGTAGCCATGGGAAGGTGTTTAGGGGGGAACAGGGGGTGCTGTTTGGAACGTGTGTGTGTGTGCCCACGCATGTGTCTGTATGCATATGGGGCATGTTGCATATTTCTATCCATTTAAAAAAAAAAAAAAAAAAGTTTATGTACACGTTGTCTATTCCATCTTTGCAAGATGGACCAGTGTACAACTTACATAGGGCATTGCAAGGAAAGAACAGTGTAGTGACACCAATTATCAACCATAAACAATCGCACTTAGGGAAGTCACCAAAAAAATCAAGACTGCACTATGTATGCTGATGTCACTGGACCAGCTAAAAGAATGATGAGAAATGCAGGGAAATACAAGAACATAGTGATAGTAAATAAACTTCATTGCAATGGAGACAGATAAAACAAGAAATTGTACTTTCAATATAATGCAAACAACAACAAATCCAAGAGTCCAACCTGACAAAACTGCACACAGGAAAAACACGAGGGCACAACTCTCTCTGACTCAACAAATGAACTAAAATAAAGCTATCCCTTTAAAGCAAAATTCTCTAACGTATGGAAAGGCTGGAGTTCTTTAACAATAATGAATGCTTATTCTCTACTTACTGCTCCTTTATTTTGTGCAGATTGTGTATATATCCAAACTGCCAATGTACAGTTTGAATGAAGATATCCCTCCTCTTGGTCTTGATTCTTTGACCAGAATGTTGTTCCTGTTTGTTTGTCCTGATATACACATTGATATATACATATATACATTGATATACACAATAACACTTACTAAATCCCAATCAGTTTCTTACTGAAAACCCTACTGGTATCACTAGTGTTCCAAGCACCATGAAGAATAAAATGTAAAACTAACAAAGTAATGATTAAGAGGAAACCTTCAAATCTTATATAGTTATTTGTGATTTGTGGTTTTAACATTACTAACTATAGTATTATGACTTGGGCTACTTGAAATCACTTTTGCTTGTTTTTTAGTACTGTTCATAATATCTGTGTTAGGTGCTACTTAAGCGTGCACTTTAAATGAATTTGATTTGATTTTTCCAGGTGAGAGCGGTAGGGTTCTGCAGATATCAGCAGGCATTCGCATGCCTGATCTCCCTCCAACATCGTCTGCCAGCCTGCTGAAGATGGCCAAGGACATCAAAGAAAGCGCCATCCAGACACCCTTGTAGGTGATGCCAACACATGCTAGCACTGGATTTAGATGCCAACATGCCAGAACTGTCTGAATTGGATACCTGACAAAATCCCTTTTCCACCGTTCCGTATGGATTTAAAAATCACTGAATTGGTGCGTTCCCTCTAGCCCACACTTAAACTGATTCAATGCTTGTAAATCCGTGAGGGGTGGTGAACAAATGTGTATGTCAGGAGAGAATGGACCTTGGGTTGATTCTCTGCCAAAGTATGTGCTCCTACGCTGTAGTCATGTTTGTTGATGACTAAAAAGCAGTGACAATATCCCTTTACTTAACACTGTTCATGCCAGTATGTCTGTAATACCATCTCTTAGCTGTTTAGACAGTGACTGCATAGTTGTTTGACTCTAATCCTGTTTTTGGCTCCATTCTGTTTTCAGCACATCTCAGAGCAGGATGTACTGAGTCTAAACTGGTATTGTCTGTGTTTCTCTTGGCAACTTGGCAAGAGAGCGTTGGACAGTTTAGATAGAAATGTTTGTCGTGGATGTTGTGGTGACAGTTACACCAATATTTGGTTTGCAATATACTGAGCTGATAATGGCCTTTTAATAAAAATACATAATGGTGTGTCAGTATCATCCACTGCAGATATGATAGAGGTTCCTCATGTTTTTCTTTACTCAACAACTTAAGGGGTGGAAGTCTGAAATACACAGTGCTTCGACCGTTTATGTTTTTTTGTTATTCCTTTGGAAAACTTGGGATGTTAATGTCATGATGTTGAGATGTTTCCAGCACAGAAAAAGAAATCACTCCATTGCATCCTTGGATGATGTCCGAAAGATACTGTGCATCTGCAATCATGACGCGTCCACAAATTTTTTTCTGAAGAGCCCTGACTCTACAATTATTGACCAATTCTTTCAATATTTGGAGGCGGATTGTAGTTTTTGGTATGATGGCAAAAGTAATAATAATATCTTTATTCGTATAGCACTTTTCAAAACACACAGTTACAAAGTGCTTCACAATAAAAATAATAAAAATAAAAAATAAAATACAATAAAAATTAATAAAATAAAATAAAAATAAAAGTGTGGATAAAACCAAAACAAAAGTACTGCCTGAAAAGAGATTTTGTCCTAAAAGGTATACAGACCCACTGCTTGTGAATGCCATAGAAGTCACAATTTTTTAGGGGGAAATGTTCCTCTATGGCGAAAACTTCCAGGTGGTAAAAGCTTTGATGAAAACTACTTTGGTTTAAGTTCCTAAACTTGTACGGTGGATACTATGTGGTCTTAAGTGACTCAACATCCCGGTTACAAAATAAGTCACCTTCTGATCGATGATATTTGAAACCAGGCCACACAATTTGAACACTGATTCTCAGTCAGAATCTGGAATCTGTGGCCAGTACTTAATGTTGGGGTACTTAAACCCCAAGACTAACAAAACAGGGCCAAGACTGTTGACACTGGCCATTCAGCCCAATGTGTTTTTTTTTTTTTTTCTTTTTTTGGCCCCAACTGTGTGAGTTTATTGGCTGAACCTGGCCATGTTAGTGTAGTGTGAAGCGATTCATGGCTCACCAAACCTAACATTTGAGACAAAAATACAATATCAACAACAAGAGCTAATGGAGTTTTACTGGTGAAGGAGAAAGAAAATGAACCAGAATGGACAGAACAATGCCCTCAGTGCCCTTTCACAAAGACAACTTATATCAGGAAGAATCTCCCCTTGTTCATCCACTGATTTGCTGCTATTCAATTTCTGTTGGAGGAATAAAATCTCATAATAAATGTCAATGTGCCATATGTAATATGTAATAACAAGTTAAGTGAAAGAAAATTATCCAAAATTGCTCAGAAATATTATCCTTGTTATATTGCTTCAAAATATGCATATAATATAAATGTGATCCTGTAGCTTCTGTGCAGTGGAGCAACAAATGATAGAATGCCTATTTTGTAAGTTTTTTTTAAAGGGATAGTTCACCCCTTTTGAAAAAATATATATGTTATTTCACTTCCCATCTAGCTGAGATGTAGGACAGTGGTGGTTTTCTTAAAAATATCAATTATCAGTTGTGAGTATCAATAACAATTTGAGTGGATTATTTTTAAGAATGCTTGCTGGGGGGAAGTCCACGTCAATGGCAGGAGGCTAACGGTTAGCAGTTGGAGCATCCAGCCAGTATCCAGCAGTGATATATCATTTATTTTAAAATGTGTGAACTATGAAAATTAATGTTTGTAATTGGAGAAATGGATAGGCATTTTTGAATCACAGAATCAGGCAGCATGTTATCAGTTTTCTTCACATGTGAATGCCATCACAAAATACCAGCTATTGGCAGCTACAGTATAAAAAATATCAGAATCAGCCTTCAAAAACCTGTATCAATTGAACTCGTTTTGATAATGTCAGATGTTCTCTGTCTTTTTTCTCTGTCTTTCATTGTCTCTCTCTCTCTCTCGCCCACTTTTATCCACTTTCACTCTTGTCCTCCTTCACATTCCATCTCCTTCTCTTCCACCCATACAATACATCACTCTTCTCCCACCATTTCCACACACATCCTGACTCCCTCTGTGTGTTTCTCTCTCTCTCTGCCTTCACTTAGTGGCTTTCAGGTTGTCAGCTACCCTTTGATGGAGAGAGCCTTTGAAAGCTCCAGAGGACCAGCAGCCCCCCCCGTGCTGGAGTTAGCGGTGGTGGGGGCTAAATCAGGCTCGGTGGCGGAGGCTGAGTCGTCGCTCCTGGAGGGCGAGTGGGAGTCTGGAAGCCGATCAGACGGCCCGGCACATGGGGGTGGAGGAACTGCCACCCCCAGCTACCTGGACGGTGAGGGGAGATAGTGGTACATATGGCAGCAAGCCCTGTAGTCATACATACACGCAGACATACTAGAAACACACATTTAGGGGTGTATTAAATCACCCTCTGTAGTTTACAGTAGCGTATATGCTTTGTAGAGTATATGCTTTGTGTCTTTGCTCTATTTGCACCTTCCTTCTCCTTTCTCACTTGCCTTCTCTCAACCCAATCCTCTAAAACATTTATTCCTGTGTAGCTTTTGACCAATACAGGTTTGTGATAACTTTTCAGCTGCCAGTACAAAAGAACCAAACCAAACAAAAATCTCCAAAAAACAAGATATTAATGATATTGTGCTTGGTCCTGTGTGTGTGTGTGTGTGTGTGTGTGTGTGTGTGTGTGTGTCTTAGTCTATCTGTGGCTAATCTCTCAAACTACTGGGCCAATGTGCCTACATTTTGTGCATAGTTATGCCTGTATGATAAAGAGCCTCTCGTGGTTGGGGTGATGCAAAACCATTGCAAAATGTTTGTTTTTGCTACTGCTCATCTACCGTTGTTGTCCCCCCCACCCCTTCACATGGGTTGCTATACCCTCACTTCACTCACTATCTAGTTTGCTCAACCACCACTGCTCTCTTCCTCTCTCTCTTTTCCCATACTACTGGGTCGCTACGTTGCTACATCATTCCATCACTAATCTTTACAAGTATTTATTGTGTGTGTTTGTGTGTGAGAGAGAAAGAGAGAGCTAGAACTTAAGTCATAATTTTGAATTTTCCCATTCTAATTTGTGCTCTTTTTGAAACACAGTTTCTTTCAAAAGCCACTCCTGACACAGAGCTTGAAATAGCTTGCAAGCCATAGGTTCCAAACCACTGGTGTAATGCGTGTAATAAAGTAAAACACACACAGAGAGAACAAGAAACAGCTAAACTTGCAAGGCTTTGGGAGGTTTATGGTATAGTTTCTATAGATGTACTGAATTACACTTGAATTATACAGTAATTTAATCTGAATTTGAAAAGCGTTTGACAATACCCTTAGCTGCTGAGTCTCTCCTGCATCATAGTTAGACACAGGGTAGCCTACTGTCCAGAGAAGGGGAGATACACCTAGTATTATTGCACTCTATTGAGTATATTCTTTTAGTTCAAATAGCTATGTTTGAGTTTGACCATTTTCAAAACAAACAAACAAACAAACGAACAAAAAAAAAAAAAAAAAAAAAAAAAAAAACAGCATGTAGACCATTGTGGGAGACTTAAACTTCTCTGAAACCCAGATGTTCAAAAATTGATAGAAAAAGATGGGAAAAATAGAGTAAAGTCTAGTTCCTGTCTGAAAGCAGTTTTATTGCACGTTATACCAACAAGTTTTATGTAGCTGAGTTCAGAGTCATAGAAAAGGAAGATGCCTTGACTTGCCCGTATTAGATGTTTATTAAAAGGTCACTTTTGTCCCAGTATATTGTTAAACCAACATATTGGTCTACCTTGCATAAACATGTCTATCTTGTTTGCTTAGGCTTTTTATCTTTTCGTTTCTTTGTTGTCATCTATTGCCTTATTCTCCTCCCTATTTCAATTCCCATCTCCTCAAAAGCTTATTTCAGAGAGACCAAAGAACATTACGGTTGCTGTGAGAGCCTGTGGCTGGCTGAGGTTGGTATGAAAATGTAAAAATGCCTAGAGTGCCCCCAGCTCCGTTAGTCTGCAACTTAAAAGGCAGCTTGGATGTTGGCTGCTGTAATATACTTATACACTTAGGATTTCCCTCAGGGAGCCCCCAAGTTTTGGGACTGAGATGCAACTCTATCAAGAGTTGCAGATGTCTCAATTAGTTGAGGAAGAGAGGCTTTCGCAGCACAGGGATGCTGTACCTCCTTGTAGAGTTTAGTGCTGGTGGGCTACTTTCAGGAGGAGGGGGTGGGCATTTAGGGCTTCCGAACAGCATAAAAAAACATTGAGGAATAAATGCAAAGCCATTACGCAGCATTCAAAGAACATGTACCATTAAAGCTCAGGAAGAGATAAACATCCTTATGGAAGGTTCAAATCCAGCCTACACCCTTTGCTGCGTGTCATCTCCTCTCTTCTTAAAAAACACATATGGACATTGTACCTCATAGCCTATGTCCTCAGATCAACCTTACCATGTTTTCCTGGATTCAGCACACATGTTGCTCACTCACAATCGTCTGTTTTATGTTATTGAGCACATTATTTGTACCTTTGAGCTTGAGTGTTATGACCCCTGCAACGTCAAGTAGAGACAGACACCAGAGGTTTTTTTTTTTTTTTTCTAACCCTAACCCTTTTTTTTTTTTT
The DNA here is from genome assembly GCF_902150065.1 of Myripristis murdjan. Lineage (NCBI taxonomy): Eukaryota > Metazoa > Chordata > Actinopteri > Holocentriformes > Holocentridae > Myripristis > Myripristis murdjan. The sequence continues at coordinate 34,045,800 of NC_043986.1, read as the reverse complement.
TTTTTTTTTTTTTTTTTTTTTTTTTAATGGGTGTTTTATTTCAATGATTAAATAAGTTAAAATCTAGGGGATGAACATGAAAAGCAAAGCACAAAGGAGAGCATGGTGAGCAGCAGCCTCAAGAGTGTGGAAAGAATGAAGCCTTTCTCAGGAAACAGGCTCCATGCCTTTATCTACACCTTCGCACGTGTGGACAGTTTAGGCAGTTTATCCCATGCACCACCCAAGGACTCATGCACTGCCACTGCAAGGCCAGTGGGGGTGCAGAGGGAACACTTCCTAATGTTAGCTTCCTGGTTGACTTGCTAACTTAGGAGAGGTATTGGGTAAAATAACTGTTGAGCCCTAGGCCTAAATAGTAAGTAGTTTCTCTAATTAGTTACTTATTAAAAGTAATTTGTTAGCGTCTTTAAAGTTACCCACATTGAAGTGTGATAACACAGATACCCAGAAATACCAATACTGTGCTACGAGATGTTTGTCATTGGGTAATATGTATGCTGAATTCATAGTAATGTTACGTTGATCTGAAGATAGAAGCAGTGTAGTCTACGTGATACACAGGTATATGCTGTATACCCACTAGAAAAGGTCCCGAATTTCCGTATAACCACTTAAAAATGCGCAAAGATACGTATCAGTATGTGTTTTTGACATAACGTTCACTTTCCCATTCATGAAGTCGCCTTCTCTGTGTTACGAAGCGGGCTCTTTTTGATCATAGGGGCTTCCATCAGGCGTGACGTTTCGGGGGACACTACAGCTGGAGCTGACGTTAACGTTTCAGAAAGGGAGCCTGTGTGTGTGTGTGTGTGTGTGTGTGTGTGTGTGTGTGTGTGTGTGTGTGTATGCGTGTGCATGTGCACGTATACCCACTAGAGTAAACTAGACTACACCACTGGATAGAAGCTACTGGGTAAAATCTCAGTGTGTGCTTAAAAACATTACCTGATTCCAGACATGGGACCAAATCATTGTTCTGCAAGTCACAAGTAAGTCTCAAGTCCTGGCATTCAAGTCCTAAGTCAAGTCTCAAGTCAAAACAAAAGTCAAGACTGCCAAGTCCAGTTCAAGTCCCGATTCCTTATCTTTGAATTTCGTGTCCTAAACGTCTTAATTCTCTCATGTTAATGCTCTCTCTTTACCAACCTTAATTTAATAATTTGTTGAACCTCTGTCTGCAACATCTACTTTTGCACATGGTCCATTAGCAGTTCAATTTGGGAATAAAAAAGGTACTGAAATGACAAGATTTAGATTTAGCTTACTACAAAGAATGGGATGCCCTACCTCTTCTGCGAGTACTTTACTGAATGAATGAATGAATGAATGAATGAATGAATTTTATAATATGACCAGTGTTGGAGTCATTATTGACCTGCTGGAAATCAAGCTTTAGCTGCTTGGTCGGAGTGGGCATCCACTAAGCTTGAGCATCACTCTGGGGTTGGGGTGTGGGGTGTGGGGGGGTCTGTCTGTTACTTCTAGCATTGTGTTAGCATGTGCCTTTGCATGTACTGGGAAAGATTTGGTATTGTCTTCACAGCAGTGGGTAGTTGTTTCTGGCCTGGGCATAGTTTGCACTTTACTGTGCCATTCTTCTCCTTTTACACAAAGTCGAAGTAATATGCATATCTCCCCCAAAAGTTGCAGACTGCTCTGCCATTTTAGTCCTATCTTCTGCATGAACTCTAGCCAAAGTCACAAGAAGCCACGTGATTGTTGAGCAGCCTGCATGAAAGGCATGTTTGATGATTTTTTTACTATCTGCCCTTTATGCAGATAATTGAAGAACTTAAATAACACAAGTTAGAGCGTGGACACCCGACCCGAGCCTGTTGGGACCTGTCGGGACCCATCAGGACCTGTCGGGACTTGTTGGGACCCAACGGGTGGGCCGGGTTCAGACAAAAATTTAGAAATTATATTCTGCTTCAAGTTGGGTTTGGTTATGTTGGTGTTATTTAAGTGAAAAATGATGGATCTACTGTCTGTTTTGTGCAACTTGCTGTATAGTGCTGGAGTTTACATGACAACACTGCAGGCAACACATAGGCCATGTATGTAACCTAGCAATGGAAGACAAACACAATCTTGGGCTAGGGTTGGCCTGTTGGGTTGAGGTTGGGCTTGGTTACTTTGGTTAGTATGCTCTTGTCTCGGGTCAGGTTTGGACAGAAATATGTGGCCCTGTTCGCACTTTAATACAAGTAATGACATAATTATTTGATTAGTAACTGCAGTGTGACTACTGAATTTAGGAACAGTAACATGTTATATCACTGCATCACAGGAAAATGTAATGTGACACATTAACACATTACTTTTTAATGAGTTACTCCCCACTGTTTCCATAGGGCATTAACCTAAAAGTGGACCCGTCAAAGCGTCGTCATCATTAACTGACGTCATTAACCCCATTTTTAATCTTTGGGTTTAGGGAAGATATGCAATCAAGTCTTTCCAAGTCAAAGTAAAGTCTCAAATCAACAAAGTCTTTTTTGATTTTGTCAAGTCGAGTGTAAAGTCATCAAATTTTTGACTTGGTTTCAAGTCACGTCCATGTCATGTGAGTCCACACCTACAGTTGTGTTCAAAATAATAGCAGTGTGTTTAAAAAAGTGAGTAAAGTCCATAATCCTTAATAGCTTTTATTTCCATACACACAAATGCATTGGGAACACTGCACATGCTATTCCAAATCAAAACATGAAGAAAAATTTATCAAATATGTTATTACTCTACAGAAAGTGAAGAAAAAGGAATATTAGTCTGTTCAAAAAAATAGCAGTGTCTGCATTTTTCTTTACAAACTCAAACATTTACTGTATAAACTGAAAAATGCTTGAAGATTTAGCTTTCCTGTGAATCACTGAACTAATATTTAGTCGTATAACCATAGTTTCTGAGAAATGCTTCACATCTGTGTTGCATGGAGTCAGCCAGCTTTTGGCACCTGTGAACAGGTATTCCAGCTCAGGACGATTGGACTACATTCTACAATTCCTCTACATTTCTTGGTTTTGCCTCAGAAACAGCATTTTTGATGTCACCGCACAAGTTTTCTATTGGATTAAGGTCCAGGGATTGGGCTGGTCACTCCACAACGTTAATCTTGTTGGTCTGGTACCAAGATCCTGCTTGCTTATTGGTGTGTTTGGGGTCGTTGTCTTGTTGAAACACCCATTTCAAGGGCATTTCCTCTTCAGCTTAAGGCAACATGACCTCTTCAAGTATTTTGATGTATTCAAACTGATCCATGATCCCTGGTAAGCGATAAATAGGCCCAACACCATAGTATGAGAAACATCCCCGTATCATGATGCTGGTGCCACCATGCTTCACTGTCTTCACAGTGTACTGTGGCTTGAATTCAGTGTCTGGGGGTCGTCTGACAAACTGTCTGCAGCCCCTAGCCCCAAAAAGAACAATCTTGCTTTCATCAGTCCACAAAATGTCACGCCATTTCCCTTGAGGCCAGTCAATGTGTTCTTTGGCAAATTGTAACCTCTTCAGCACGTCGTTTTTGCAACAGTGAGACTTTGCGGGGGCTTCTTGTCCATAGCTTGGCTTCACATAGGCCTCTTCTAATTGTTAGAGTACTCACAGGTAATTTTAGACCTTCTTTGTTCTCCCTGAAGGTGATCATTGGCTGAGTCTTTGCCATTTGGGCTATTCTTCAATCTATTTGAATGGTAGTTTTCCATTTTCTTCCACGTCTTTCTGGTTTTGGTTGCCATTTTAAAGCATCTGAGATCATTTTAGCTGAGCAGCCTATCATTTTCTGCACTTCTTTATATGTTTTCCCCTCTCCAATCAACTTTTTAATCAAAATACGCTGTTCATCTGAACAATATCTGGAACGACCCATTCTACTCAGATTTTCAGAGAAATGCACCATAACCAGCATGTACAACATTTGCTGCCTTTGTCCTTGAATAAGTGCCACCTGTTTGACACCTGTTTTTTCACAGAATGAATGACCTCTCTAATTGAACTCCACACTGCTATTATTTTGAACACGCCCTTTTCAATTAATGATTCAGTTACACAGAATCAGCAGCATGCAAGTCATGACTGTTGGATCTGTTGGTTTTCTATTACTCTACTGCACCTACTAGTAAATTATTTGCCATGTAGGAATATAATTTCTACCAAAAACAGTGATTGATGTGGTTAGTGATGTTGAACTGCTATTATTTTGAACACAACTGTATGCCTGATACTATATGATATCAATTATTCTTAGAATGAAGCTGTTGAAATAATACTGTAGCTGATATTTTGTGACCATTTTCATACATTAAAATTACAAATATTCAGTGTTTTCCCCCAAAATATTATTCTTGCCAGGGTGATGAGCCTCTACAAGATCTCAAAGGGGACTCAAAGGACATTTCCACACCTACTGTATGTGGGGCAGTTCTTTCATACCCTTCCTATTTCCTCTGTAGCAAGGTTTATTTGGCCATATGAGAACACAGCAGTTGGACCAAGACCTTGTTGAGAGGACACTATGTTGGTACGTCTCCAAACCCTGGAGCTTCATTTGGAGTAGTAACAAGAATTAGCCGTGATCCCCCCCAAATGCAGGAAGGACTTTGCATTATGAGTTAAAACAAGTCCAGTGTTGCAGAAACATGTTTCAAAGGAAAATCCAAAATGTTAATGGGCATTTTGCATGCAGGAATGTTAGCAGACTCTCCTGTTTATACAAACTGAAGTGTCAAACCAAGACATTCAGTGACAAGCTATCAATTATTTATCAAGAATCTCATTCCAGCACCAGTGGGATAATGAGGACCACACCAGACACAATTCCTACACAGAGTTTGACAGCTAATGTGAGTGCAGCTGATAGTCATGCTCCATGTTGGTTTACCAACAAGAAAGCCCTTTCCTACCCCAGGGTTTTGATTGCTGAGGGAAAGGACTGATTCCATGTGGCTTTAGTTTATAGACTGTGGCTTGAAATGTAACCTTGCCAGTGCATAAATAACAAGCAAAATGATAATCAGCAATCCTTCCCTAACTTGCACAAAATAAACTGACAATAAATTTGAATATACCCTAAAACTCCAAACTAAGATTAATAATATTAACTGCTGATAGCTGATATTTTGTAACAATAATCAATATCATTAAAGTTGACCATTTCCGTGCCAAAGGAGCCCCAAATAATTATTTGGATTGGTTTTTCACTAAGAATGGTATTCGTACTTGGTTGGAAATTTAAACCATACAATTCTGAGGGTGTTTTCACACCTGATGTGTTTTGTCAAGTCGAGTCTAAAGTCATCATTTCTTGGCCAGTGTTTTGAACACTGGTCAAGAAAGAGATGATAACAGCCTTTTGAGTAACTAGAAAGTGCAATAGGTATCTAGCAGTCCAGGGGCAAAAATCCCATTTCAGTATTGGGGGGGACAACAAACAGCAAAATTTCAGAGAGTAATTGCTGGGGGGGACTGTCTGGCACGACTGTACCTCCCTCTTTCTCTCTTATGCTCCTTTGAAATTTGCCGTACAGCGTTGAGCCCTCAGCATGTTCATATGTTTTAAATAATGGTATTGAAAGCAATAATCCTCTAACCAAATTTCTTTGCTCACTGTTCTATTTCCACTACAGTCTGTCAAAGTAGCTTTACAAGAACAAGAAACTCAAAATACCTTGAAATACCTTGAATATTCCAACTACATCAAACTATTCTTCAAAAAACATATTTATTGTAATGTCAACAAAAAACAAAGCAAGATATGGCATCAAATAGTGACATACAGTATATGTTTGAGCTGTACACTGTCCCTTTTAGATTAAATAAGAAAATCAAATGAAACTATGCCACAAAGTAATGCAACTTAAAATGCAAATCTTAAAATCTATCGAGAGACAAGCTCAAAATATCAGTAAAATATGAATTATTTCTGACATTAATATCCTGACAGACTTTTTGAAAGAATAAAAAAAAAAAAAATGCTCCTCCTGTGGTCATGCCCCCTTGAGGCTGATTTTCTCACTTTTTTAAGAGCGTCCAACATCAACGTGCACTCAGAACAATGAATTATTCAGTTTAATAATTCATTGCACTAAGATTCTCTACATGTTTATTGAAAAAAGTGTAACCACTGCATTATATAATATGTTATTGCCAAATACATATGAATTTATTAGATTTTGTATGCAGGATTTTTATTACAAAAGGCAGGTGTTACTACGAAATTAAGGGACAGTTATTACATTTTAGAAATGTTATTACAAATGTGGTGTTGTTACAAACACCCAAATGCATGTGATTCCTAAAAATCACATCAGCACATCTTTAGAGAGCAGTGGCAGGCACACATGCTGGCAGCCAAGGGTTAAAGAAGCATGCTGAGAGCCAAGTGGCATCACTGTCTGTTAAGTGCTATTTACTTACCTATCATTTTATTGATTTTTTTTTTTTTTTTGTATAAATCTGTCAAGTCAATTAATACAAATTACTTGACTGCAATCTAGTAATCTTATCTGAAAAACAAAAGATTTCCATATTGTGTGCATGCACATCTATACATTTGAAAAGATTTATCTTTATATGTGTTTACATCTTTTCTTATGTGATAAAATTTAGTGTGCATGCAGGGTGTAGTCAAAAACTTGCCAAGGGGTTTGACAGATTCCAAATGATCATACAAATTATCACCAGAGTTATGCTGGAAGGCATGAAAGAGAAAGATCAAAATTCACTTGGTGGTAAGCAACATATACACACACAGAGCTTCCGATCCTCATTAGTGCTTTGTAGATACACCCACATGCTCAATGCTCACGCTGGCAACCACACACAAACATAAGATCATACACATCCATACAGGGGACTCATCCAAACGTGCACAAGTAATTGAACAGTCAGTACACTACAAACACAGAGCAATAAAAGCAGAGGGGGGAAAGGGAAAAAACGAAGGGAAAGAAAGATAACAACAACAAAAAAAACAACAACAGGTAAACAAATGAATCAGAAGTATTTAGAGGTGGCAGACAGGTTAGCCCACTGTCTAGCTCAATCGAACACATCATAACAGTGCTGTACTTGTGATTAGACAGTGTTTGGACAAGCATGTAGGACCCACCAGGGCTGGATCATAGAGCTCATAGGGCAACATGTAGGCTATTTGAGGTGGTAAATGTAACCTAACACTGGAGGACAAGCAAAATCTTAGGCTCAAGTCGGGTTCAGACGAAAATATACAGCCCAATATGCACCCTAATCTGTACAGTATGTCTTCACGCAGCTGGCTTTTGAGAGGGAAAAGAGACTTACTCACTTTCTTTTGATTTTTACTACAGTATGATAACAAAGGCTACTTTAGATAGGAAATACAAGAAATCATAACGAGGGTTTTACAGAGAAAACACCTGACTAAAACCACTGTTGTTTTTGTTAACTACAACTACTGCAGTTGTTGTCAACTAAAACTAAAAATAACAGAATTTAAATGACTAAAATGTGACTGAAACTAAAATGCGTTTTAGTTGAAAGACTAAAACTAAATCAAAAATGGTTGTCAAAATTAACATTGATATTTAGGGCTGCCCCCTGAAAGTTAATGTTATTCATTCATTCATTTTCCGAACAGCTTATCTGGAAGGGTTGAGGGGGTGCTGGAGCCTATCCCAGTGCTCATTGCACAGGACACCCTAGACAGGTCGCCAGTCCATCACAGGGCAGCAACTTAATATTATTTATTAGTTATTATTATTTTTTTTATGTTAGATATAGTTACTGGGCATTGTAGTATGACAATAAAACAAGACATTCTTGTACAAATTCTCTCCCACAGGGAATATATTGCACTGGAGAATAGAAACATTTTAAGTTTTTATGTCTTTTTAGAACTGGTAGATGTGCAATTAATTGGATTAATTAACTGGAGAATTGCATATGACAGCCCTTAAGCTATTCTGACCATAATCAACGTGAAAACATGCCACATGTAAGAGCACCAAACAAAAACTGCTGCCGCCCACTCAGCCGGTGGAGGAAGAAAGAAGGACCGCGATTCACAAGGACAGTGGTTCTCAAACTTTTTTTTCACTAATGTACCATTTTGAAATATTTTTTCAGCCAAGTACCACCTGACCCAGTGCAAAGGGAAAAAAAAGATGAAAAATAAGCTATACACAGAGGTCCAATCCAGCTCCATCAGTATGCGAAACAACAACCGGATACTGAGGAGATTTTGTTGTTTCTGTTTTTGCTTCTTTTTCTCTTCTTTCTCCATGTTCATTCAGCCACTAATCCATTTTCCCGACTTTTGTCTGGCTTTCCGGTCACAGTGAACAAACATCCTTGCTCCACGACCACGGCAGCAGATTTAAACTAAAAACACACAACTTCAAGAAACCCATGAAATGATTTGGCTTAAAAAAATACCCTCCTTTTACATTTTTAAAGATTCCGGTTTTAAAACATATTGACTACTACTAAAAATTTAAAACTCAGAAATTACAAATTGGCGCTCCAATTAGTTAGCAGAGCCTGAAGGGTTTTTTGTTTCTTTATTTTCCCCATACAGTATTTTGTTATTTGTTGCTCATTGTAATTTATTATTTGTAATTTTTTTTTTTTACACTTAAGTATATTTACAGAATTGCATTTAATGTAAATTTTAAGTAATATGTATGCTTCATGTACTTAAAGGAGAAGACAAAAAAACTTTGGGAAACCTGGAGGAAATACTAAATATAAAATGTGGTTTTTGAAACTTACATTTACAGTTTCACTGAACTTATTAGAACATTGGGTAATTATTTTAGGAATTATGCACGATTTTTTTTTTTTTTTTTTTTTTTTTTAACATAAAATGACCCTTGAAATTTGAGAATCATCACTGTGGCTCTTCTTTCCACCAAACGATTTACAGCCGGCCTGGTATTTCGTGGTTTGAGCTTTCTAAATTTCTGTATCAGCCCACCCAAGCTCCTCCTCTGCCCTCCTCCTCACCCCTGGCCTCTTCAGTTTCATTCAAAGCTTCTCTGAAACGTCATATTGTGCAGATAAACATATCCAAACTTCAGATCATTCTAGTGTCTCTGTCACTGCAATAAGCACTGCAGCAACATAAAAAATGAATTCAAAAACAGTTTACCTTGGACCTTAAAGTCAGCAAGCAGCTTCACCGCAGTTTCAAATTGGAGGTCGAAAACAAAATTATCCAAGTAACCCAACATGAGCCTTTCGACAGTGAAATGTAAAACACTTTTTGTGCCTTAACTGTCAGTTTTAGCTTAGTGCACATTTAACCTGACTCTAAATGTAAGATTTATAAAAATCAAATAATAATAACCAGAGAGACTGATCATGGCATCTTTGATCGATGGTCTTGGTACTGTGTGCCTGGACAGTCATTCTGCCCAGGGACCTATTCTAAACATCCTATTGATTTAAAGGACGATGCCTTTCATTCCACTACAATATGAAAATGAAAATGAAATGAGACCAAACTTTCTTCACACCAGTATTCCATCATGGTAATAAAGTCATCCACATGATTTAGTTTAGTTTTTCTAAAAGCAGCAGCACTGTTGTGTTTTGATGACTTGAAACTGTGCGCAGTGAAACAGAGGGAAACATCTGCTTCACACAGCAAATTATCAGCTCTGTGGTTGATGAATGGGGACAACTTTGCTGGCTGCAGAAGAAGAACATTATTTTGATGATATATTGTGAAAGTAGCCCTTTAGTAGCCCCGTATGATTTGCAAAATGGTTTGTTGCATTGTAAGATGTGGGGAAATTGCAGTCATGCTCATGATATTTCAATAACAGATACTGAGCATTTCATAATGGTGTTTGTATTTAAATTTTACATCAGTGCATATATATTAATCAACAAAAGCAACAGAAAAGATATTAGAAGGTTGATCATCATATGTGCCTCTGGGATATGTTACAAATCTGACCATCTACAGTGTATTTCCACTGTGTATTTCTGTGAAATTCTGTGTGAACAAGACCTTATCTCCCTGCATCACCTTCTTAGCAGCCTGCACCATGCCTCTCTCAGCCACTCAGGCCTTGTGAATGGCTTTGGATTGAGAGGAGGTTTCAGACAGTGAAAGTTCAAAAGCAACCCCCTCTCTGTCAAGTGGAAATGCACTGGAGGGATAATCCTCGCCTTCACCATGCCGCAGAGGGAGGGAGAGAGAGAGAGAGAGAGAGAGAGAGAGAGAGAGAGAGAAAAGAGAACTGGACTAAATGAAAGGATAGGTACTGTGTGGTCAGAAAACAAATACAGCTGGAATTGGTGCAAACGCTGGCAAAGTTGATAGAAGGAAGCAAATAAAGAGACTTCACTCTAGGTCATGGAAATTTATGCAAAAAGGTGTTCAAGGAAAATTTTGCCTAGGACAATGAAGTAAAAGCCATTAAGCTTCAAGGAGGACTCTCTCTAGCAGAAAATGGCCAGTAATCATAGCAGGACATCTGCATTTACAAACCTCCATAGAGGACACTGATGATATTTACATGCAATTTTTTTCTGTTTCAATTGAATAAAGAACTTTGATTTAGTAATAGCTTAGTAATAGCAACAGTTAGTGGTATCTTCCTCTGTGGCTTTACCTATATATATATATATATGTGTGTGTGTGTGTGTGTGTGTGTGTATATATATATATATATGTGTATATATATATATGTGTGTATGTGTGTGTGTGTGTGTGTGTGTGTGTGTGTGTGTGTGTGTGTATATATATATATATATACCGTATTGGCCCGAATATAAGACGGTGTTTTTTGCATTGAAATAAGACTGAAAAAGTGGGGGTCGTCTTATATTCGGGGTCTAGACATTCACGATGCTAGATGGCGCCAGATATCATTGAAGCGAATGCTGAACTTGACTCCCCAGGCCAAAGCGAACCCCTGTCACGAAGAATAAAAATAAAAATAGCGGTAGCACGAAGAAGAAAAATAAAAAATAGCGGTAAGAAAGAAAAGAGAAGAAAATAATAGAAGAGATAACAGAAAACGGAGAAATGTAGCGACAATCTGGAGAAAAGTGGGTCGAAGATCGGCCAGGTTAACCGGCAGCTGAGGAGAAGTTATGATGTAAACTTCAAGATGATGGTGATAAATGAGGCAGAGTCTTCAAACAATTGCAAAGCGGCTGTGAAATATGGTGTCACAGAGTGTAATGTACGGAGATGGAGAGCTCAAAAAGATCACCTAAAAAATGCTCACAGTCAGAGAAAAGCTTTCCGTGGTCCTCAGAGCGGCCGCTTCCAAGAACTTGACAGGAGGGTGTGCGCGTACGTGGACGAGAGACGAAAGGACGGGATGCCCATCAGCAGAGCTGTCATTCAGCTCAAGGCCGTGGAAATAGCCAAAGAGCTAAACATACCCACCGCTGACTTCAAAGCAAGCCTCAGCTGGTGTAAAAGAATGATGCGGCGTAACGGACTAACGCTGCGACGCAGAACAAGTCTAGCCCAGCGCCTGCCCTCTGACTTTGGAGAGAAGCTGTTGTCTTTTCAGCGCTATGTAATCAACTTAAGGAAAAAGCACTCTTACCCACTGGATCAGATTGGCAATGCTGATCAGACACCTGTGTTTTTTGACATGCCAACACCTGTTACTATACACAAGTAAGGTGAGAAATCAGTTATTATAAAATCCACTGGAAATGAGAAGAGCCGCGTTACCGTCATGTTAGCCTGCCTCGCAGACAGAACCAACCTCCCTCCGTATGTGGTTTTAAAACGTAAGACAGTACCTAAGGAGGCGATGCCAGCTGGCATTATTGTACGTGCCCAGGAAAAGGGCTGGATGGAGACCGAGCTTGTAGTGGACTGGCTCAAGGTTGTGTGGGGCAGACGGCGTGGGGGACTCAGAAAAAAGAGGAACATGCTGATTTTGGATGCATTTCGTGGACACTTGTCTGATCCAGTCAAAAAACAAGTGAAGGCGATGAACGGCGACTTAGTGATCATTCCGGGGGGAATGACAAGTCAGCTGCAGGTGTTGGATGTTGTGGTCAACAAACCATTCAAAGACAATCTGCGAAAGAAATACACAGAGTGGCTCCTGTCTGGTGATCACGCACTCACACCGACAGGAAAGATTCAGAAGCCTTCGGTATGTTTGCTCTGTGAGTGGATCCTCCACGCATGGGATGCAGTTTCCCCAAAGAGCATCATCCACGGGTTTAAAAAATGTTGTATATCAACTGCCCTGGACGGCAGTGAGGATGACGTGCTATGGGAGGAACCAGCGGAGCCAGAGGATGGGAGTGAGGACAGTGACACTGAGCACAGCGAGGCAGAGGATGTTTGTGAGGAGTAATGTTCTGTCATGACAGATCTCAGCTACTCTCAAGTTTAACCAGTTTGCATTATTTTATTGCAATGTTTTTCCTTATTCAGATTTGTTTCAAGACTACAGTTACAGTTAGACTTCACTTTGATGGTTAATGCAGTTATTGCAATTTTGTTGTTTTATCACAATAGATTGGTTTATTTACATTTCAAAAACCAGAAGCCATTCATTTACGAATGTGATTGCACTTTAGTTTACATATTTAAATGTTCAGATATTAAGATTTGAATGAGGCAAAATAACATGCTTTTTCTCTCAAATATTTTGTTATAATCATTTGTTTCAGATGTACTGTAATTATTTTCTGTATAAAAATTAATTTGGTGTTCAAAAAGTCTTTTTTCAAACTTGAGTCTTGAAAAAGAGGGGGTCGTCTTATAATCAGGGCCGTCTTATATTCGGGCCAATACGGTATATATATATCAGAGAATAAGGACATAAAGGGCCCTATCTTGTGCCAGACTCCCTAAACCCGCTATTTGCGGATTTAGGATTTAGGAAGAGGCGTTCCCCCGTAAAAGTTGCTATCTTGTGCACCTCCCGCTATCCGCAAAACACCTGCGCTACCCGCTATATTATGCATAGGCGTGTTTTGGGCATTACGCCAGTTAAACCAATCAGTGTGCCAGGTGCCATTGCCTTTAAGGGCAGGCTGCGCTATCCTAAATCCTAAATCCTAAACCCGCGATGGAGAGAGGGAGGTAGATTTTCTCAGGCCTTCTACTGAGGCTAAAGCAAGTTGGCTTTATATACATATTATATATTATATTATAGGCGAGTTAATTCGGGAGGTGGAGCCACATGTGTCCAAGCGGACGTGTCACAAGGAGTAAAATCCCCGGGTCACACCACACACACACAAGAGGCAGAGGTGGAACTATGTGTAAACTAATTTGACAAGGTAGATTGGGCAAATAAAATATGAAAAATAAAAATATAGCACAGCTGCTGGCTTATGATAAAACAATAAAACGTGCTGGCGTAAGTGTCCAATTAAAACAGTCTTTCCTCTAAACAGTCTATATGAGTAATAGACTCAGTCCATTCCGGCGGCGTCCCGGTATCAGTCCGACCGTGTGCGTGGCGAGGCTCCGTCGGGGCGCGTATTGAAGCCGCCTGGGCGCGCTCTCGTAACAGCCCAAACTTTAGGGATAGCGGATAGCGGGTGGTCAGGACCACCCGCTATCCCTATCCCTATCCCTATCCCTATCCCGCTATCCCTAAAGTGTGTGCGCAAGATAGCAACTTTAGGGATAGCGCATGAAACACGCCCACGGACACAACTCCAGGCGCAAATGACGGAGTCGGCATAACGGATAGCGGGTAGCGGGTGGCGCAAGATACCGTTTAGGGATAGCGGAAGTTCCTAAATCCGCAATTTGCGGGTAGCGGGTAGTGGCAGCGGATAGCGGGTGGCACAAGATAGGGACCAAAGTGTTTTAGTAAGGTGTTAAGCCACCACGAGCTTCCAAAACAGCTTCAAAGCTCCTCAGCATAGTTTCTCCAAATCTCTGAAACTCTGCTGGAGGGATGGACTTCCATTTTTCCAAAAGATCCTGAACATGGAGACAGATATTATAGCAGGGCTGCCGTGCATAAAGCCCTCAGTACAAAGACAAATGCACATTCAGATCATCCTTGACCATTTTCTGGACAAGTGGACAACTGTATGTGGCTCCACCAAGACAATGCTGGACCCCTACAGTGAGGGGGTCCAGCAGAGGAATAAAGGCTCACTGCAGATCAGTATAAAATTGATCACCTGTATCGTGTGATGAAACATTTCTATCCTTGTGGGCATGGTCTCTTCCAGGATGACCATACCCCCATCCACAGGGCACGCGGGCTCACTGAACAGTTGATGAGGATAAAAATGATGTAGCCTAAATCATTTGCTACATCCTTCGCATTCACTACTTGTCAACTCCAAACACCTTTTGAACACTGACAGCACTCTCTACCAATATCATCAAAATACCAAATGAGGGAATATCTTTTGGAAGAATGGTGCTCTGCAGGGCTGTCAAATTTACATTAGATATTCTAATATTCTTTGAATATCAAAAAAAAAAAAAAAAAATCAACATTTAATTTGCTAAATTAATTTGCTCTCAGCTGTGCTCTGTCTTTTGTTTCTGTATTTTCACACAGCCTCTTCATGCTAATTGACCACAGTGATAACACTGACCCACACAGGTGCACAGCATCATAGGGCTAAAAAATAGTTGTAGCTCCAGAAAATCTAAAAAGTGCTGTCTGGCGATTCTACGGTTTCTGGTAAGTTGAACGAGAAACGCAGCCAAAGTAGAAAGTGCTGTGTGAAATATGTCATTCTGAACTAGCATACAACTCCACCGCTGGTAAATCTGAAGCAATGTCTGCAAACTGAGCAGCCGACAGATTTCACACAGATCTGTGACGAGGTACCGGCTTCAAATCCAAAGCCATTTAGCCACTTCCAAAGCCCTTACGTGCCTTATATTGGATGGTATTGCCTTTTTGCGCCCCCCTGTGGATGTTATGTGAACAACAGGAGTCGCCATGCTGCAGTTTAATGACGCATTTGATGAACATTTGATGTAATGTTTTTATTTACTTAATTTTGATAACTATTCAAATATGTTGGACTACAATATTCAAATTAGATTTTTTGGTCTGGTTGACAGCCCTGGTACTCCAGCCCTCCAGGAGAGCTCCAGAGACTTGGAGAATCTAGGGCAAGGAGCACTGACGCTCTTATGGAGACTTTCAACTCATCTACATGGCCACATTAAGAAAGATGTCGACCAAAGATTCCTAATCATAATGGGAGGTCTGTAAAGAGAGACACAACGTTGTGGTGATGTTGCCCTGGCTGCCAGCCAGCACCTCATGGCATTGGCTCTCAGCAGTTCAACTAGGTGAAAAAAACAGCCAGCCCTTTCCTTCTAATCCACTTTGTCTCCTTTTCCATCCACATCCACAGGTTAAACTGATATATGGTTCAGATATTGGCCTTTTAATAAGAATCCTACCTTGTCCAATTACATCCCATTGAACTAAATATACACTGTTAATCCTAAAGTCTGTTTACTTTAGTCTGAATTAAGTTTTCAACTTGTTACTTTCCTCCATGACTTTGTGTTCAGACTAAACATGAAGCACGTTTTGCATGCAGCACAATTACATACAAAGTCAATGCAAAGTAGTGAATGGACGTAAAGCAATTTTATGGTGATTTTCATGTAAGTTATTTTTAAATATATATTTTTGATACTTATAATAATTTTCTTGTCATTTTTCTTCACTTTTTTGCTAATTTGAAGGTAATGTTTTACAAATCATCTATTTTTTTTTCTTTTTATAATTTTCTGATTTTTTGTGATTTTTTGTAATTTTCATTTTTTTTTATTACAAATTTTCAGATCAGTTCTTGCTTATTCACTCATCACTTTTTTCCCCATGTTTTTGCTCATGTTTCAAAGAGCTGAGATATAGGGCCCTATCTTGTGCCACCCGCTATCCGCTGCCACTACCCGCTACCCGCAAATTGTGGATTTAGGAGCTTCCGCTATCCCTAAACGGTATCTTGCGCCACCCGCTACCCGCTATCTGTTATGCCGACTCCGTCATTTGCGCCTGGAGGTGTGTCCGTTGGCGTGTTTCATGCGCTATCCCTAAAGTTGCTATCTTGCGCACACATTTTAGGGATAGATAACTATCCCTAAAGTTTGGGCTGTTACAAGAGCGCGCCCAGGCGGCTTCAATGCGCGCCCCGACAGAGCCTCGCCACGCACACGGTCGGACTGATACCGGGATGCCGCCGGAATGGACTGAGTATATTACTCATATAGACTGTTTAGAGGAAAGACTGTTTTAATTGGACACTTACGCCAGCACGTTTTATTGTTTTATCATAAGCCAGCAGCTGTGCTATATTTTTATTTTTAATATTTTATTTGCCCAATCTACCTTGTCAATAAATTAGTTTACACATAGTTCCACCTCTGCCTCTTGTGTGTGGTGTGTGACCCGGGGATTTTACTCAGTCAGTACAACCTTGTGACACGTCCACTTGGACACATGTGGCTCCACCTCCCGAATTAACTCACCTATAATATAATATATAATATGTATATAAAGCCAACTTGCTTTAGCCTCAGTAGAAGCCCTGAGAAAATCTACTTCCCTCTCTCCATCGCTGGTTTAGGATTTAGGATTTAGGATAGCGCAGCCTGCCCTTAAAGGCAATGGCACCTGGCACACTGATTGGTGTAACTGGCATAACGCCCAAAACACGCCTATGCATAATATAGCGGGTAGCGCAGGTGTTTTGCGGATAGCGGGAGGTGCACAAGATAGCAACTTTTACGGGGGAACGCCTCTTCCTAAATCCTAAATCCGCAAATAGCGGGTTTAGGGAGTCTGGCGCAAGATAGGGCCCATAGAGTGTTGGCACAAATCTTGCTGTATTGGTAGAATGTGGCGCCCTCCCTCACTCAGATAGTCATATATATACACATGCACATACACCACCTGTGCGTGTGTTTCCTCAGTTTCACAGCTAGGGCCCAGTCCCGCAGGAGTGCTGCCTCATCAAGTCTGGAAGCGGGCTAGCAAAGGGCATCATCATTAAATTAGTCTCTGATCACTCTCCCTAAGTAATTATCCCCCTGCCCAGGCTCCTGCAGCATGTCGACTTAATTGATTTAATGGAGTGTGTTCTCACTCTCTCTCTCTCTCTCTCTCTCTCTCTCTCTCTCTCCCTCTCCCCCCCCCCTCACTTTCTCCTTCTCTGACTTACTTCACTTTTTCCTTTGCTTCATGCACACATTCCTCTGGTAAGATATTATTGAATTTCAGAGTCAATGAGGTGAAAGGGCCTTGCACTCAAAAATGGACTCCAAAAATGCTCTAGCATGAATGCTTTTACTGATGATGATGATGCCACATTTCATCACCTTTTTTAATACAGGGGTATATAAACCTTTTTCATGTCAAGGACACCAAAATCCTGAGTAAAAAGAGTTTGCACCCACAGTCACCCTTTCTAAATTTTAGTGTTGTTGCTGATGTTGAAGGACCTGGGAACTGGTGAACGTGTTGCATGCTGAGGTGGAGTCTGACAGTATTGTCAAGTCAATGGTGGATCTAAGGGGTGGCAGGGGCTAACCCTAACCCTAATAAAAAAAAAAAAGTTTTTCAAAATTTGATATTGTTTCAACAAGCAAATGCCCCAGTTTATGTGTAGGAAGATAATAGCAAAAAAAAAAAAAAAAAAAAAAAAAAAAAAAGCAGTCTTTGGAGTTAGCTTGCATTACTTTGCATTTATAACTGTGTGTTTATTGTGTATGGGTAATATCTAGCCTAACCTATACTAATCAGTCACAAATATTGTATGATAATTACAGTTTCTAAAGGTTTCTGGAATTGCATAAAGCAAATTCCCTATGTCCCATTAGAATGTTTTGATCTAATAATTTTATGCATGGCACACACCAAGACGTCTATTCTATCAGCCTACTGTCAGATGATGATTATAGTAGTGTATGATAATCATTGGCATATTGATTTGGCGTGTTTAAAGATTGACTCTGACAAGAGCAGTACAAGCAGATGCTTGGCTAAGTGGTATCAGCAGCCATGAATATCATATGGCTCAGGGCTAATGCTCGACCTTATTGCTGCTTAATGAACCGCTAAGAGACAATCAGTGCCATTTGCCCACCTCTCTACATGGAAAAATGAATCACAAACACAGTGCTTCCAGCTAGTTTGCGCTCAGCACTGCAAACCAAATCTCAGTTTTCTGTAAGGTCAAAGTACTTCTTAAGAAATGGTACTCCCCTCAGACCAGCATATAAGCGACTTAACCAACTGATGTAATTAAATGTACACCATAAGCAAAAACAAGCACATGCACACCCGCACACAGCCCCTTGCGCTACCTCTTTGCTCAGTTAGACGAGATAATGAGGCCCCACTGCAATTATGGCAATCAGATAGGCAGGTTTGGGCATATTTGGGCATGCTTGCTAACATAGCATGTTAATTGGCTGTAGCACCAAGACACCGAAAGACCAAAAGCAACCTGAGGGAGCTGATTGAGACAAGGCCTCAAGGGTAGGACACATGAAGATGGGGAGCTGTAACCTCCACGTCAATCCCTTTATGACTAAGGACAAAATTGGCGCTGGCAGGCAATGCTTAATTTGAAAATTAATGGGCCATGGGATTTTTTTTACCACTTAAGACACTTTGCAGCCCCAGCGCTGTTACTTCCGTCCTGTCCTCTCCGCTGCCAGGGTTTTACGACTCCTCCACTGCCAGAGTGTGAGTGGATCTTGCATACGCTGCAGTTATTGCGTGGCTAATTTGATTAAATACTGATGCGTCCTTGTTGCTGGTCGAACAGAGAGGTGCCCAAGCACATCCTGACTGAGATGTGCACAGTGGGTTGGACTTCATCACAGAGCCCTGTGTCAGGAGATTGAAGGGGTCAGGGCCTATGGCTTTGACTCAGATAGGGCAGTGAAGTTTCCAAACAGCATGCATAGTTCAAACATTCATGTTACACCAGAGAATTCTTCTTTGAGCATTCCTGACTGAGCTGAGGGGAACTCTTGGTTGCCATTTGTGTTTTATTGTATTGCAAGGATAAGTAGGATGTGTACTGCCATCCAGAAATCAAATCAGAAATCAGAAATCTTTAGTTTCATTATACTAATTATCATTATTACCATTATCCACAGTGAAACCGCAGTACACCGTTGGTCAAAATTGAGTTCTGACTATAATCAGACTTCTAGATGTCTGTTTTATATTGTGACAAACAATTCATTTTTAATCTTGATCCAAGTTGAATGAAATGCCCAGTCAGGCCGCAGTTATTAAAGTTATTTTGTTATCGCCAATCATTCTGGACCTCTGATCCTGAATAAAAATGAAATGAGGACCTTTGAGTTATGTGTTTGAGAACTCCTGCACTATGAGATGGATCATGATATTACATAAATTGATTCTTAACAAAGCACGTTCCAAATATTTTAATAAGAGGGAGGTTCAACCCTGAGTACATATCATATTTTAAGACAGATAATCTGCACATTCTTAACCCTCACCCCTGCAAGGTCTCCCCTCCTCATCTCTAAAAAACACAAAAATATCTGACAACCAAATCATCCGAGCAGCGACAGATAAAAAAACTCTGTCTAGACTATCAGACACACACTCAGCTCCGTTCCTATCACCATGGTTGCAGCTCACTGATTTGTAGAGCTGTTTAAAGAATTCTGGGTAATGTAGTACCTCTGCCTTGTGTCGGGAATAAAGCCTGTACATTCTCTTGTGTGGATATTTTTTAAAGCCTTTTCACAATGTTCATGTTTTCTTTTGTTTTCTGGTTTGACTTTCTAACAGATTAACACGCAAATGCCATGATGTTTTGTATCACACTATTCTCAAAAGCATCATATCATAAGCAGCCAGACTTTGAAGAGACATTGCTGTGCTTATTCAGAAGAAAACAATTCCGGGATTTTCTTGTCACTTTATCTGATAGTACAAGACAAATTATTTTTCCGAGTTTTTTTTCTCATAAATTTATGACTTTATAATCTCAGAATTGAAAATGTGTTTTTCTCATAAATTTGAGAGTTTTTTTCTTGCACATGTCCGACTTTATCTCAGAAATCCTGAGTATTTTTCTCAATTATTTCTGGTTTTAAGACACTAAGGAATGCTTGTAGGGAAGCAGGATGGGCTTTTGGTCCTAAAATGTCCCTTGAGGCAGGTAGTGTTTTCAGTTGGGGACTGAGTAGAGATGGGTGAGAGAAGATAGTTTGAGATCTGTAGACCTCCATTGTTGATACAGTATTTAATTTGGGCATTTTTTTTTCCATCCAAACCAGCTACAGATAAGTGGGGAGGGCCTTAAGTGTCTTATGATTTTATGGATAAGATGAATATAATGCTGACCATTGACCAGTGTAAACACTTGAAATTAAATAAGGCCCCCTAAAGCTTACAGTTCCTCGGGTTTCCATGCATCCTGGAAAACCTGCAAATTTATGGACTAGTTTTCCAGCCATGGGAAACACCTGGAAAATGTGAAAACTTATGGAATGTCCTGGAAATAGTCGAGATCCTGGAAAATTACAAAGTTGTAAAGTGATAAACCTCATTTGATATTACTTTTTCACTTTTTTGCTTTAGCTGCTGATGCCCTGTTTCAGCAGCTTTTGATACCCACATGTTGTCTTTCGCCGCTCCGCAGTGCCACATGTTTGGAAGGCAAATTGGTCAAAAACACACTAAACGAAGCTTTGATCAATACAATGTTTTTGTAAAATGAAGACATTTGTGAATTGGTTTCCTGTTGTTACCATGGTCATTTTTTATTTATTTATTTTGTACTACACATGTTGACTGCGTGTTATAAGACACATGGATTTCACATAGTTGTGAGCTGTTTGGCCACTTTATCCAGTTTTAATCATTCTTATGTGACCTGTGAGCAACAGCAAACATGAATATAAGTCACTGATTTTTTTTTGTTTGTTTGTTTGTTTTTTCAGAATCAACTTAGCAGTGAGTTACCTGTGCAGTCATCATGCATTGTGGACAGTTTGCACATGGCAGTTGAATTTGGGCCTCCTTGCCTGCTCTCATCTCAGAATCTTTTCATAGATTTTTTTTAACCTAAGTAGGAATTCCGGCACTGACATTTACCACAACCATTTTTTTTATTGTAAGAATGCATAACGTTTTTTTTTGTGTGTGTGATCCCCGAATACTCAGCTGTGGAAAGAGCAGGAAAATGAGAAACCTGGAGTGTAATTGCACACTTTAGTAATCTGAGAGAGCAAGTGGAAAATTTTCCAGCATGTTTCCTTTGCAGAGGGTTTCTCATTTTTCGGAGAAAATGCAGTAGTGCCCGACGTTGGGCTTACGGTGAGATTCAGTGAAGAAAACCATATTTTTAACTCAGCTGCAGACTAGCAAAGAAATGGAAATGTTCAAAACCCTTTTCATGTCAGGTCAAATGGATTTCTGAATAAATCTCTGCTGAAAGGACAAAACACGGGGGTCTTAACAGTATATTCGGCTGCTTAGGAGGAGGGCAGCAGCCCACACATAATGTGCTCGTCTCCTCAAACCTTTTTATTCACGCAGCAGACAGAAATCATTTTAAGAGTGAACAGACATAGAATGTTTATTTGCCAAACTTGAGACATCAAAGAACTGCGAGCATGACAACCAAAAATTGGTGGTGGGCGAGTGTTCATTTTGTTCGTTTTTTTTACCCTCCAGCTTAATCTGTCGTGCTTGGCTGGTTTTATTACGTGTGGGTGACATGCAGACATGAGTAATATTAGACTGTAAAACCTCATTTATAATTATTTAATCCGGCTTTCTGGGTCAATACAGCCAATCAGTTTCTATCAGGAGGAGTGAACCCCCCTTGTGAGATGATGAGTTGCTTGTGAAATGATGCATAATCAAAGCTAATATTCTGCAATTTGATCTCTGAATGGTGCATTTTACTATAGTGGCTAATGCATTCGTCTGATGTTATCGTCAGTTCTTTAGCTTGCCTGCTCTTCTGTGTTTTGTTGCATCTGTACCTGCTCCTTTGACTTCAGCGTTAATTCGTCTCTCCTCATATCTGTCATCCCTGCTTTCCTTATTATCAGCTGTACTGATGCCATTATCTGTCTCATCCCTCTTTGTTCCTTGCTTTCTTCATGCTTTTCATCTTACCAGCTCATCCCACGCTCTTTTTTCTGTTTTCCATTTCTTTCTTTTTTCTCCCATTTTTCATTCAGTGTTATCATGGCTTTTCCTCTTCCTCTCCTCTCCCATTTTGCTCTTCCCTCACCAACTTACTGCTCTGTCCCCTGCATCACCTCTTTTTCTCTGCCCTCATTCTTTTCCTTGCTTTCCCCCTCTCTCCTCTCCAAATCATTGAGGTGAGTGAGTTGATTCGATTTGCAACTGAATCTAGCCAAGAGTGAATGTCTGTTCTGCTGCCTCCTCGGTTACTTCAGTGCTTCCTTCCACCTCCAGTTGCTCCCATTCACCTCCCAGTTCACCTCCGCGTCTACATCGCTCTGGCTCATTATGTCATTCAGAGAGCATTCTCATTCTCGAGGGGGAATCAAACCACAAACAGGATGTGGTTCAGTCAGTGAAGGTATAGGATCAAGTTGCCCTTGTTCACAGATCAGTTTTTTTGGCATGAAAACGATGTTGACTCTATCAATTTTTAAATGAACAGTTAAGGTTTGTGATGATTAATGTTGGCATTAACGTTAAGTGAGGCATGTAAAGCACTTAGGTTAAGGTTAGGTCACTATAACAATTTGTTTGAGGTTAGGGTACCATCAGAATCTGATCTGGGGTGAGCGGAAATGGGCAGATTTCACCCATGAGTGCCAGAGAACAAGTGAACAAGACTCAACTCAATCCAAGAAAATGTTAAAGAGGGAGCAGATGGTACATCATAGTGACATCATTCCAAATTTGCGTTAGTGCTAAGCTTTGGTGCCATTAACATTGCGGTCAACGCATGGAAGATCTCACTATATAAACCTTTACCTATTCGATTCTATTGTATTCTATTGTATTCTATTCTATTCAGATCTTATTTCATTTGTAACTTGTAGGAGTCAATGATAATCTATTGAAGTGAATAGCCAAATGCTATATGCTGTGACTGAAGTTTGTCTGTTGACAGTTTGAGTTGTCATTGGGTAATGTTAACAAAATGATGTTAATATTTGCCCCATCCAGAAATATTTGAAATGTACAATCTAATAAAATGTACATGAAATATGAGATAGTTAACAATATAACATATTACCAATAATTAAAACACCTGTTGGGGTTAATAACTTGTTAGCTTACTTTACTGGTAGCCTAAAGGTGTGTTCAGACCAAACGCAAAGCGTGTTTTTGCATAGTGGACTCTCACGTATAAGGCCGCAATTTTTTTGCCCAAGTTGAAAAATGTCAACTGACATAGATCCGCGAATGACACGACAGCTGAAAAGTACAGACGTCAGCAGAGAAAAGAAAAATGGAGAACAAGCAGCAGCAGTCCAAGTCACATAAGGACATTAGGGCTCTGCTCTCTACCTGGACAGAGGATAATGTCCGACGTCAAATCGACAGTGTTTGTTGACAATAACTTTATGCAATATATAGTGAGAGGTGGCAGCAGTGGGGATCCATCATACAACGCGACAGGTCTGTGAAAAACTGAAAAAACTGAGGTCTCAGTACAAGGCAGTGAAAGCACACAACACACAAAGTGGCATCCAAAGGAAAGAAACCCTGTTCCAATCTGCAGTAGTTAATTGGTTCTGGGTATGCAGACTTTAACCACTCTCTTCCTACTTGTCTCTCGTGTCCATTCACTCTGAGGCGCCATGTGATGGTTTGGTTATAGAGCAAGGCTGCAGGGCCATCGGTACAACAGTGGAAACTCGAATGCTTTTTGTTCTTGTGGATTGAGGCTGCGGGCTGTTAGCGTCGTCTGGCTCAAAGATAGCTCTAGCTCGCAGTGGCATGACAGTGGAAAGACGGCTATTCCAAACTCCTTCACCTCTGATAATCATGATGTGTGCAGCTCACTGACCTCACGCTAAAGGATTTCTGAATACTGGAGTTTAGATTTTTCAAACAGTCACTTCTTGCTCTCTTTGAAGGCCCCAACATGTGATGTTGCTTAGTGCAGCTTTAACTGCTGTTCACCTGGGTGTCTGGTGTGATGGAGGTGCATGATGAGCAGGTGAACTCGGACACAGCCTCTGTCAAAGAGAGAGAGAGAGAGGGAGAGATACGATGAATGACAAAGAGAGAGACTGCTGCTAATTAGCAGCTGCTTGCACCATGCTGGGAGGTCAAACGATCTTAGCTACATCACAGCCTGCTAGAGAGGAAGGGAGGAAAGATGGAAGTAATCCTTCACTCATGCTGCTCTGTGGTCCCAGAAGGAAGATCTCTAACCTTTCTCCATCTGCACCCCCCTAACACACACTTACTCCTCCCTGCCTTCTCCGTCTTTCTCTTCTGTTTTTTTCCCCTTTACTCTCTCCCTCTCTCCCTCTCCTAATCATCATAAGTACTGGGCACCCCCACAGCGTCAGCTGTCTCCTTGCTAGTTCAGTATCCCTGTGTAGCTGATTGCCATGATCTGTCTGCTCCAGCATCGTAGGATGGGCATGTCAAATTGAAGTAGACACAAGGATTCAACTGATATGCGTTTTTGAAGATTGATAGATACTTTTGGTTTGAAGCTGCCATAGCTGATGCTTGATGCTAGCATCTTTACGACATACCCTTTTCATGCTAAAGACATAAAAAAGTACAAATATTCAGTGTTACCCACGAATTTTAATGGAAAAAAGGGTGGAAAACTGAAACAGCACTTTGACCACACGCCACAAAAGCTCTCCCCTGAAAACCAGGATGATTATAAAACTGTATACATGCATACATGTGTGGAGTCTGATTAA
Organism: Myripristis murdjan; assembly: GCF_902150065.1. NCBI lineage: Eukaryota > Metazoa > Chordata > Actinopteri > Holocentriformes > Holocentridae > Myripristis > Myripristis murdjan. The sequence goes on along the minus strand of NC_043986.1, from coordinate 34,020,941 downwards.
AATGTCTCTTAAGAATCAATACAGGCTTCCCTTTCAAACTTACCAGGCGCTGATTCTTGCCTATTTCCCACCTTATTGTGAAGTCAGTACCTAACAAGCCACCGACACAGCAAGCAGTGTAATCGCCATTTTACCATGGGGGTGCTTTCAGCAAGTCAGGTGGAACAGGTTTCTTTCATCCCTTTAACAATGCCTCCTTTAACAATCCAATTCAGAGTCACTTTGCATTGCTGTTTCTAGGAAGACACCAGAAAATAAGGTGAAATAATACATTGTGATGTGAAGTTCTAGCACTGCTTATGTAGGATTCATGCAGGGTCAGAGAGGTTTTCTGATCTGAGTGGATGGCTTTTTTGGTTTTGTCTTGTTTTGTTTGTTTTGACAAAATTGTCTCTGTTTATTTGGGTGTAAGTATTCACAAACAGATTAATGGTTTTACATTTACAAATAAATTCATTTGAGATACTTGTACTGATGCTGATGACACTGTTGACTGTTATTTTCCTCAAATCAAAGGGCATGTCACAGGGCAGGAAGCAAGCTACAGCCCCTGGCCAACCAGGAGGACAGAGCAAGGCCAAGCCAAATTTCAAGATTTGATGTTGGCACCTCCCCCCTCTGATTTCATCCCCTTCAAGATGGATGACATTGAAAAGGTAACATAGTTAATCCAGATTAGATAGCCAAGATTTTGATTCATTCTAAGAATTTGTGCCTAGCCTAATCAAAATGAGGTACATAGGATCCTTTTAGTTTTCAAAATACACCATACACAGACGTTCAGCAAAGTTCACAGCTTGTGTTGGAGGGGAAAAGGAAAAAAAAAAGTAGTACAATGCGGTGATGGGGGTTAAAATCTCGATAAAGATATTTGTTGGGTATTGGTCCTTTAACTTGCTCTGCAGTCCATGGAACAGCTGGTTTGCAGTTAGCTAGCCTTTTTCTCCAACACCGGGTCTCTGGAGATATTTGGGTGGGTGTGGGGGAGTAAAAGATAATACAATAAATCAAGAGAAGAGAAGAGAAGAGAAGGTGCACAATGCAAAACAGCCAGGTGTAGATTAAGTGAGAACCGTTAAAATCTATACTGACAGATTCAAAAAATGTGGAAATGGAGAGTGGAATAAGCACATAATTTATTAATGAAGCCAGCCGATGATGAAAACCTTGTACACTGAACCCTCAATTTCTTTACCTATTTCACTTTTTTGTCATTTGATTCTAAACAGTGCTCACATCAACTGACCTTCAGCAGTTATGCCTATTTTCCAGAGTGCCCACTCTAACTCAAGAAATGAGGGAGAAGGCACATGGAGAGATGATTTCATAAATGTTCTATATTTTATACTATATTTTGAAAATTTTGGGAAGGTACGATGATGGATTAAAAACATGCTTTTTATTTGCATGTTTAAGTTCGACTGACTCGAGCACCCTTGACAAGTTAAAGAACAACACTTTCTTATTAAAGTAAAATTGAACTCTGGTAGAGTGTTGGGTTGTCCAGTTCTCTGAGAGGATATTTCACCACATGGTGGTGATGAACAACATGAACAAAGTGGAGTAATACCTGCATAGGAAACAAGTCCCAATACCCATTTTTAGAGTAAATTAAACAGCTTATTTCTTGTTTTTTTCCATTTGAATTGGACAGTAGATCTGGCAGGTAGTGCCTGCAGGAAACTTCCACATAGTAACCTCACACCAGGAACAAGCAATCTGATAGTACTTTCACAAGTAATTGTAATTACATGAAAAAAAAAAAAAAGGGTACCTGGATTTGATGTTTTTGAAATTGGCATAATCTACCATGATGCCATTAGTTTCTGTGTTGGCAGCTGTTTTGCTGTGGAGGGGAATGGAAAGATACAAATACAGTTTTGCCAACACTCAATGACAACATTTTGCTTGAAGAGCCACCTTCAGGTGGGCAAATTCCTCCTCAGCTGAGAGGCTTGAGATAAACAGGGACTTCCAGAGGATTTCAGCAATTTGTGAGAACTGCTGTTTAAGGCAAAACATAAAGTGTAAGCAAAGATCATCATGACATGAAACTGGCTGATTTACTCATGCTAGTGTTTGTACAGCTATCTTAATTGTTATTTTCACAGTCTGACATTTCTCCCATAACACAGCTATACTGCTACTGTTTTACTCACATCCTTGTCCCAATGGTTCCTTTCTCACCTAACATATACACTTATTCTTGCCCCATTCATCCATTTAGGGTTTTCTGGGTGCATGCATTATTTAAAAACATTACTTTTTATTTACAGTTTTTTTTTTCTTTTAAATTAATTGGTTATAAGATGAGGCCAAGCAAAAATGTAAAAAGTATGAAAGTAGTTTGCCATCTAAGACATAAGTTTAGTGTAGAGGTCGGGAAATTTGTGTCACAATGTAACTGTTTCTTTGACATTAGCATATAAACATGTTGAACAGGAATTTAAAGCATGAAAAAATGACACCCTGGACAATAGGTGTAACATTCACTGTGGCTGGAATAATATTTTAACAAATCAAGTTTACAGGCCCACAAGGGAAAAAAATGGTGTAACTGCTGTGAGGAGACCATTTTCCCATCATGCCCTGTTCTCGGGACCGGGACAGCAGCAGCAAATATGCATGTCTGTTTCTGGTTGATGGGAAAGTGGAGACATATATCGACTAATACAGTGATGTAATGGTGTGGCTCGCAAGCATGTGAAAAAACAAACAGGATCTCAGAAGGTTTACAATCTGAAGCTACTTTGAGCCGGCTTGAGCACCAGCCCGGAGTTAGAACTAGGTTTGTGTTGTGGAAATGAAGAACAAGAGGACACTCAGTCAGACAGAGTATAAACACTAAGACTCCCTAAACCCGCTATTTGCGGATTTAGGATTTAGGAAGAGGCGTTCCCCCGTAAAAGTTGCTATCTTGTGCACCTCCCGCTATCCGCAAAACACCTGCGCTACCCGCTATATTATGCATAGGTGTGTTTTGGGTGTTATGCCAGTTAAACCAATCAGTGTGCCAGGTGCCATTGCCTTTAAGGGCAGGCTGCGCTATCCTAAATCCTAAATCCTAAACCCGCGATGGAGAGAGGGAGGTAGATTTTCTCAGGGCTTCTACTGAGGCTAAAGCAAGTTGGCTTTATATACATATTATATATTATATTATAGGCGAGTTAATTCGGGAGGTGGAGCCACATGTGTCCAAGTGGACGTGTCACAAGGTTGTACTGATTGAGTAAAATCCCCGGGCCACACCACACACACACAAGAGGCAGAGGTGGAACTATGTGTAAACTAATTTATTGACAAGGTAGATTGGGCAAATAAAATATTAAAAATAAAAATATAGCACAGCTGCTGGCTTATGATAAAACAATAAAACGTGCTGGCGTAAGTGTCCAATTAAAACAGTCTTTCCTCTAAACAGTCTATATGAGTAATATACTCAGTCCATTCCGGTGGCGTCCTGGTATCAGTCCGACCGTGTGCGTGGTGAGGCTCCATCGGGGCGCGCATTGAAGCCACCTGGGCGCGCTCTCCTAACAGCCCAAACTTTAGGGATAGCGGATAGCGGGTGGTCAGGACCACCCGCTATCCGCTTTCCCTAAAGTGTGTGCGCAAGATAGCAACTTTAGGGATAGCGCATGAAACACTCCCACGGACACACCTCCAGGCGCAAATGACGGAGTCGGCATAATGGATAGCGGGTAGCGGGTGGCGCAAGATACCGTTTAGGGATAGCGGAAGTTCCTAAATCCGCAACTTGCGGGTAGCGGGTAGTGGCAGCGGATAGCGGGTGGCACAAGATAGGGCCCATAATGTGAAGCAATAGAACAAAACAGGCCATGTGTTATAGTAAAGGACATCACAGCTGTGATTTGGTTGCTACAGATCATGACAGCAGCGATGCAGTTTTATTGTATACAACAGATGTTTCTATTCAAGTAGTCTGATTGGTCAAGAGTTTGTGTGTGTTATTTACTATAACAACATGGTAGCCCCATCATTTTAGTATTACTCCACTACAGCAGCTATCAAAGTCACAACTAATTCTCATTAATAGGTGATTCTGTTAAGCTAGCTAACACCTGACAGTTAACTGAAACAACAGTATCTATGTGGCTTATAACAGATATGTTTCCTAATAGAACTTGTGGCAAATGTTACTGTTCACAAGATTCCTTGTCACAGAAGATGCGTTGAACAAAGTTGAGAAGAGATGAGGTGCTGCCATACAGACGGTATGGGCTCTCCACTGTAAAGCTGCATGTCATCTGCAAACAGTCGAGCCCTCAGATTGGTATTAGTTTGGGCAACTATACTTTTTTTTTTTTTTTTTTTGGATCATTAAAGACATTAAAAACTTCAGCATTCCAGCATTTTTATTTGAGATAAGCACAATATAGTTGTTCCATTTCTTTTATATAATATTACAGTTTTGGTTTTGGAGCAACAATATTGTTTTTATCTCACATAAAACACTGAAATAATATTGAATAATAATAGTGTTACCATTTTTAATGATGTTCTTATTGAGCCTTTAAAACCTGAGCAAATTCACTTGATTTTTTTAAAAACATGATGTATTTGAAATTGAACTTCAAGAAAATGACCATGAAATACTCACAAAATTACAAATAAATAAATAAATAAATGAAAACTACAATAAATAAAAACCTAAACAGACAATTGGGAAAATTGTTTTAAAAAACCTACAAGAAAAAACTATGTTTAAAAAAATAGAAAACTGTGTTGCTAATTAGGATTATATATTTAACATTAAACTACAAGAAAATTCCAATGAAATAAAACAAAACGGTAGAAAAAAATTACACAAAAAATTACACAAAAAAATCTTTAAAAAAAAAAAAAAAATTGAAATTTTGTTCAGAAGATGACATTAAAAATTAAAGGCTGCCCATGCTCCTGGGTTTCAAGGAATTAATTTTATTTATTAAAAGGTGAAACGTGCTCTATGAATAAATTGATTATTATTATACTGGTAGTAATAGTAGTAGTAGTAGTAATAGTGGTGGTAGCAAAGGAACAATTGTGCGGTCACAGATGTTTATTGTATATCTAACATCTTCCAGTGGGCTCGTCAGACATGTGGACAGCATGTGCTGCATAAAGGACACTGTGCTTCTCAAACAAACCTCTTCTCCAGTCAAGCCGCAACATACTGTGCTGCCGTCACTTTGGTGGAGTCACTTTCAGCATTAGTAAATGCATGCCAGGTTGCACAATCTCTATATCCATTACGCACAACTCTGGCACGTCTCAAATGTAATGTGTTGTGCACAGTTCTCATCTCACTGTGTCCTGTGTACTCCACAGAAACAGACAAAGAAGCCTACACCCGGCAACAGCAGTGACAAAAGCTCTCGTACCCAGGACAACAAGCAAGACAGGAGGTATGTCATTTGGTATGCAGAATAACAAGAATAACATTAGTAATAATAATGATAATAATAATGATAACTTCATCATAACAAAGTGCTTGAACAAAATTAAATGGATATGTAAAGAATGAAACTAGCGTTCAGACAAAGGATAAAATATGACAAACATACAAGTGATAAAAAATAAAGATAAAAGATAAAATTTGTGACTTACACATGCACATAACATCAATAAAAAAAAGTGCACACAAAAATCTATATAATTAATAAAACAATAAAAAAAAAAAGAATCTGTTACAAGCAAGTTTTAAAAGGTGCCTTTTTGCTTTGACATTTAAAAGAAGACAGATGACTGTATTTTAAAAGGAAGGTTTTCCACAGCTTTGAAATGAGCATAAGCTTAAATATGCTAAAATAATATACAAAAATAGAAAAAAACTGTAGAAGAATGTAAAGTTAATGCACAGAAAAACAGGGCAATGAAATGTGTACAGCCTCAAGGGTGTGAATATGAATGTCAGTACATAAATATATAAATTGTATAGCCAATATTAAATACATTATGTTTTTGTCACTAGGACAAAAAAAATCTTTATGAATCAATGAATCAATTGTGTAATAATAATCAATTGAGTATTAATTTGATACAATAACACACTTTAAAAGTAATCAGTAAAATCTTCTCAGGAACTGGAAGGCTTAAAGGCTTCCTGTTGAACCATTACCAGCTGATTCACAGAACAGAATAACCCTGCTTTTACTTATATGGTTTAAGTCCATATGTAAGTGAATATTATAATGTGCGTGTTATCCACTGGCACAAGCATCATCTATTTTTTGCTTTTCCTTCCTAAGAACGCAGGTGGGCCATTGGCAGCATGAGGTGCTTTCGTCAAAATATCATCAGCCAAAACAGAGCGACATTTCAGTGGCATGTTATTTGCAACAAAGCTGCTTGATTACCCCTCCTGCACTTTCCATTTTGTGTAATGGAACAATTGTTTCCACCCACTCGCCCTAAAATGGCAAAGACGGGAGTGATTGTGTACACTCACCTGCAGCCACTTAGGGGCACACCATAGGGACTCATGGGAGATGGAGAGAGACAGTAGAAGGCAGTACTCGTCATTATAAAATTAGACAGACGGGAGGCAGTGAACTTAGGTTTTGTATGAGCTCCTCTGTTGTTCTCACAACTGTTGATTTCATGCTAAAATACTAACATCTTGAACAGTGGCACACATCAACATATGCAAGCACATACAAGTTACATGTGCAGACATTTGTGCACGCCCGCATTAAAGAGATACTTCACATATTTTGAAAAATTACCTGTTGTAGAACAGTTTCTGTAGGACAGCAGTGGTGCTCTCTTCCTCTCATTGTTACTGAGTGCTGGATACTGGCTGGATGCTCCAAATGCTAACTGTTAGCCTCCTACCATTGAGCTGGACTTCCCCTCAGCTAATAATCTTAAATAACTGCTCTTTATATCCCAACCTTTGCGTATTTCCTTCTTTATAGAAACAGAAAACAGTCCCTGAGGAAATGTTTGCATTACACAGCCAATTATCGTCTCTGTGGTTTATGAATGGGGATTACAATGTTAGCTGCAGAAGAAGATCATTTTAAGGCAGGTGTTAACGAAACATTCAAATTTGAAAATCAGGGGATATTGATTATGGGTTGTGAAATATTTGGTACACCCACATGATATGTGAAACGGTTTGTTGCAATGTAAAATGTGGGGAAACTGCAGTCAATGGGACAAGCATTCAGAATCATACCAATACACTGTTAAATGGGTTGATACCAGGTACAATTATAGTAAACAAAGGCCGGAAGAACAGTGCCCTCTTCCTTTGTGCAGTAGAGCAGTCTAGAAGCTTATCCACCAAATTCCACCTGGTGACAGCCAATGAAAAATACAGTGCAGAGGCTGCCAATCTGGTTGGCGATGGTCTTGTTTATTTATGGTAGTATAGTAATGCCTCATGATGAATATGACTATTCTACATATAGCACCTTCACCATGTTACACAGCAGTAGTGTGCAACCATTCACTACAGTGGTGCTACTCACATGAGAGAATATACTACCTAGTTGTGCGTCAGATGTGCAGAAACCTACTGGGATGTTTTGATCATGATATGACAGAGGAAGACACACTGGAGGACTTGATTGCGCTAGTGAATGTGAAGCTGAAAGGAAAGGAGGAATAATAATATGAAATCTGATTTTTTTCACTGATAGCCCCCAAAACACACCCACACACGTCGTGACAATCTCTCACTCAGTTTTCACAGTTCTATCACATTCACTTCATCTTATATGGACACAACGGTGCACGTGCACACACACACTCACACACGCACACACACAAACACACACACACACACACAGATACACACCTCTCTTTGTTGTTACTTCTTCCCATTGCTACCACCTGCATCCATGTGAGAGCCACGCCATTTGGGTCCCAATTCTTCTTTGACTGATCTGAAGGCACTTCCCCTGAGGGCGAAACGTGCTATGATTTATTCATGTTCAGACACATGATTTATTAAAACACACACAATTTGTTAATCTTTTAGAAGAATTGAAAGATGTGGCCCTCCACTGATTCCGTGTAGTCTGCTCATGTATGTGTTCTTTCCCCGTGAGGAATGCAGCCCGGTGCCCAATTAGCCGGCTCGATCAGATAATGAACACAGGAATTACAGAAGGAATGTTCAATCTGTGATTCAGCTCCGCTTTTTCTGTGTACACAGCTGTGTAACTTTACAGACAACGGATTACAGGCTGATCCTAATTATGGATTTTATGATGACATATCCTTTCATAACCACTACTCACACTGCATAAGATTTTATCAACCATTAAGATCTTGGCTAATTGGGCAAAATAGTTAAATCAACCCACATAACATTCCAGCAAGCATCTTTTCTTGTTCATAGGGGTTATTACAATGTCTGTGACAGTTTGAAACCTACTGTAGTGCAACCCAGTGTTTCCCTTGTGGGCTGAATAAAGAATGCTGTATAGAGATGCCAGGTGTCCGCTGGAGCAAAAGATAAAATGACATCAGTTTAATAAGCTCCTGCCATAAAAAAGCCCTACCAGGAGGCAAAACCATAAAAAGCTGTGGGGTTTTTGAGTCGCTTGTGTAGAACTTTTATTTGACACAAGTTAATTAGACATGTTCATCTCTTTCGGCAAGGCCACCTTTCTCAGACTGAGGTTCCATAACTCGATCCTGCATAATGGCAACACGCAGGCGTTTTGGCACCAGTGTCAATCAACGACACCGGTCTGTGTAAAGTTACTTCTTTTGTTGCTTGATTTCATTCAGTGGCCCCTATTCTTGCGGAGAAGGAGAAAAAGGTTTCCCAAATTAATTGGATCAGCGATTAAGTAGGAGGCATCTCACTCCACTGAGCAGAGACAATGGGAGAAGAAAGGGTCAATGCAGACGCCGGCTGAAAATTGACACTTGAATTAGATAATGAAGAATAGAGGGCAGACGAAGGGGAGAGAAGCCTATCGGTGTGAGGTCTTCAAGGAGGTCCAGACTTTAACTTGCCTATTGTGGCCAACGAGACAGTTTTGATGGACTCGTGCTGCTCCACAATATTGATTTGCAAGAAGAACCTGAATTAGTGACATTCTTTACTTGTTATTGTGCCGTTCAAGGCAGTGAGAAACACTTTTCTACTCAGTGTGACCGGAGTTTCTAACAGGGACAAAGGAGAAATGCTTGTGTTCCTTTGGAGACCCATCTTGTTCAACTCTAGTTGAACAAGCAATGCCAAGTATATGGCACTGCAAAGGCCTTTGATGGTTAAAGTGAAAGGCTGTAACCGAAATGCAATTCATTGTAAATTGTAACTGCTGTGTCTTGTCATTCTTTTTGTTGCTGACTGAGATTAATTAGTTAAAGGGATAGTTCACCTATTTTGAAAATTTTCATATACCCCCCCCCAAACACACACACACACACACACACACACACACACACACACACACACACACAGCTGTTCTATAGGACAGTAGTGGTGCTCTCTTCCTCTCATTGTTACTGAGTGCTGGATACTGGCTGGATGCTCCACATGCTAACTGTTAGCCTCCTGCCATTGAGGTGGACTTCCCCCCAGCTAACAAGACCCTCTCTACTCAAAAGCCGATTTTCTTTTTATTTTCATATTTTTGGAAGCTATACAAATTAGAGGCTAATGGCTGAATGCTGCTAAAACTAGTGTAGTTGAGTGTTTTGGTGACGAAAAACACTGTCCACTGTGGACAGCAGACAAGTGCCAACTGGCTTCACACAGAGGCAACCAAGAAAGTCGTGTTAACCAAATGTTAAAATCCAAGCTATGACCCACACAAACTTGATATGTGCTAATACATTCAGTTAATAGAGCTAATGTTAGTGCAGTGCTAGTTAACATTACAGTGCACTTGACAGTTGCAGGCTGACAGCATTATAGATACACTGATAAATAAACCAACCAATGTGATACATCATCAAGTGTCTGATTTTGATGTACAGCAGGCTCCTCTCCAGAATCAGAGTCTACTCACACATATATTGCAGTATTTTGCCAAAGTTGCCTGTTGCCATCACGAGATGAGGCGCAGTATTTAGTAAGTGGCTAGCTCGTTTGCCTGGGGCAAAGAGTTGGGGGTATCTCTGGGGGGTGGGTGTGGGGGTGTACATTTGCATATTCATAGATGCTCGCATACTTGATGAGGACAAGGAAGTAGTGGTAAACATATAAAATAGTAGAATACATCTGGTGGGGCTCCTTAAATTACTGTGTTAATCCTCTCACATTGATAAATAAACATATTTGGAGTTAGCTGATGTATAGCAGAACTTTTACAACCCAAAATGGCATAAAAAAATGTTGACAGCATTTGCCAATAGTAGAATTTTCTTGTGTGGTCTACGCTCTCTGTGCTGGTCCTCAGTTCCAGCGGTGGCTGGCAGCTGCCTGAAATGTAGGTGAAACCTGTGATAGAGGGAAGCGGAGGAAAAAAAGAAGCTTGCCACAACAGTATTTGCCAGAAATCTTTTAGTTGTTATTTTTGAATACACATGTTCAATGAAGAAAACAAACAATAGCAAACTCAAGCTGTCTCCTCCCAATTCTGTGGTGGCTGCTGCTCTTCTGGTGTGGAGTGATACAGGAAGTGCAAACCTTACCGCATCTGTCCAGATGTCGATAACAGGCCAAAAAAAAAAAAAAATCCTGTATGATTTAAGACTGAAATAAACCTTTCATTCATTCATTCATTCATTCATTCATTCAAATACGGGTTTAAAAAGTAATAATCTGTGAGCACCTGGTAATTGTATGTATATTTTAGTTTCAGAAAATTATCCTTGTAAAGTGATGTAAAACCTTCTATGAGTGGATTAAGGCAGTTATATTTAAGGATATTAAGCAGGGGGAGAGGAAGATTGCACCACTACTGTCCTACATAACAGCAAAGAGGGGTAGAAAAAATAATAATATCAGATATTTCAAAATGGGCAAACTATCCCTTTAGCTAAATCTAATGAATATCAGATATGTCGAAGTATATTTTTTCTTACAACTGGCCACATTTCTGCTGTTCACCTCAAACTGTAGGTCTTGCGCCTCAAACCACAAGACCTACAGTTTATTTCTGTTGGAATAATGCCAAGGTCATATTTGTTACTATGAATGAATCATTTGACATCCAGAGTATCCCTCCCATTCTGATTACATGTGCACACTGTGATGTTTTCCTTTTCATTCTGACTTGCTTAGCGGTGGCCTTTGCTCCTCCAGGTGGTCTCAGTGAAGCAAAGGCAGCTCTTTCAGCGAGGTGATATATCTGGGCCGTGAGATAAACCAGACAAGCAAAGTCTCTGCTGTCTCTCACACACAAACAGAAACCATGGCCAAGTCATAACGTAAAAGCGGCACAATGGCACGAGGGAGACAACTCCTGACACTGCACTGCGGTAGCAGTTTTTTCCCCCTCCCTTACCCAACTGAATTAGTCCTGGAACTTTGAAAAGCTAAGGCTCTGCTTCCTAATGGCAAAAGCGAGGGCTGGGAGCAGGTGGTATTGGTGGGGAGAAAGGGTGGGGGGGTAATTGCAAAAAGCAGGTGCAGGGTTGCGTGTGGGGCGAGAGGGTATGCGGGGGGCCAAAGTGAAAATAGGTGGATAGGAGGAAGGGATGTGCAGAAATTTTGCCAGAGAAGTTTTGGCTCTCTTCACATTGTAATAGCCTGAGCTCCCATTGCAATAGGCATAACGAAAGCAGTGGAATATCTGTGTGTGTGTGTGCGTGCGTGCGTGCGTGTGTGTGCGTGTGTGTGTATGTGTGTGTGCGTGTGTGGAGAGGGGGGGGGGGTTCCACATTTGAATGTACAGAGTGGACTGTATAGCATGTCTAAGGGACTTAGACCCATTCTCTGATTCACTCTGACAAAAAAGTGAAGGGTTGTAAAAGGTGGTAGAATGTCTGTGAGGGTGCTCCAGCATGCATGAATAAAAGACACACACACACATACACATGATGTGAATGTATCTGGGTGTATGTGTGTGTGCATGACACTTCTGGGATTCTGTCTCTGGGGTGAGAGAAAGAGAGTGAGAGAGAGAGAGAGAGCTGTGGCTTATGTCTCTCCATCCAGGTAGCCTACAACTCCCAAGCAGTACATCGGGGGAGTAAGCACAGGGATCTGGTGGTGGTGGGGGTTTCCCTTGCCTCTGACATAAATACTAATCTGGGGTTCTGGGGTAAAACCAGAGCTTGAGCAACTGTTAAAAGATATGGCTCATGCTCATTGCGGCTGACATACTGAAACATTTTCATGTGCAAAGAGGTTTTCATGACTAGACAGATACTAAGTAAGGCTTTTATTTTGCATTTCTTTATTTCTTTGTTTGGCTTTTGACACAATCTGCCAGAGGTATTTAGTTTGGCAAGATGATGGGCACATTTTGAATTGCTGTTGAAAATTATCCATTTTGAAAAACTTGATATTATTTCATCCCCCCCCAGCTGTTCTAGTGCTCTCTTCCTCTCATTGTTACTGAGTGCTGGATACTGGCTGGATGCTCCAAATGCTAACTCCTGCCTCCTGCCATTGAGCTGGACTTCCCCTCAGCTAACACTCTGAAAAATAACCTCCATAATCCGCTCAGTTTAGTTTGGTTTAGTTTGTTTATTTGCACAATAAAAGTGACAACAACAACAGCAACAACAACAACAACAACAAAGCAGTTAAAAACATGTGCAGGGTGAGAAATGAAACCCAAAGGGCTTATATAGGAGCCTCACCCCGAAAAACACAAATTGTTAACTTAACAAAGTTTGGGTTTGGTGATGTGTGGTTGAATTTTAACAGCCTGAAATGGTGTAAAAAAATGTCCAAAAAATATTAATAAACAGTAGAACTATTTTCTTGTGCAGACTAAGTCGGTTTCAAAAGTGGCTGGCACGGTTGTAAAGAGGTATGTGTATAACACGCTAGCTACATTAGTCGCAAGATATCTTTTCGTACTCAGGAAAAAGTTGTCATTTTTGTCCTCCAACATGAGTACATGTGTTCAGTGAAGAAAAAAAAAATGATTGCAACCTCGAGCAATCTACTTCTGTCTCTGTGGTGGATAAATCCATCCAAAACTCTTGTTTGCAATTCCAGCAGTTTTGCTCGCTGTTGAGCTAAATCTGGTGGGCGGGACCTGAAAGATGCAATGACATGTCTCTATTGGCCGGTCTTGATTGGAGTGACAGCTTTGTAACATCCACAGTTATAATGTAATTGCTGCCACTTTCTGGAAGAGTGTGGATCACAGCGGCTAGTATACAAAACTTTTGGATTTGCAAACAAAGCAAAAATGTTTGATTTGTATTTTAATCTCAAAGTTAATTTACATGCAATTAAACATATTTTGATTGCAGTGTTGATAATATTGCTCTCAAATCTATTTTTTGATTGCAAACTGATACAGACCAGTCTGTTTGATTGCATAATAAAGATAGATAGATAGATAGATAGATAGATAGATAGATAGATAGATAGATAGATATACTTTATTGATCCCAACCAGGGAAATTCTGGTGTTCCAGCAGCAACAGTAGAAACATATAATAAAGTTAAATAAAATAGAATAAAGGCTAAATATTTACAATAAAGACGATAAAGGCTAAAACTAAAAATGTACAATAAGGGCTAACCTAGAAAAAGAGATATGACGTGAAAATAAACATATGGTAATGAATAGGAAATATACAGATGGAACTGAATTGTATAGATAAGGAGAGTTAGCATGAAACCCTGAGAACCAAGAACCAAGTGGCAGAACCCAACGCCCGGTACTGGGACTCAGGAACTAACCGACTTGATTCGGCCTTTTAAGGAATCACCACTTCCCCTCCAGTCTGAAAAACAGTGTGAATGTATATTCATGTAAACAAACAAACAAACAAACAAAAACACTCCATACCTGTTTTGTATGTATATGTTGTCACTTGTGTTTGTGCAATGTGGCAGCGCACACAAAGTTCAAGCCTGTATGGCGAGCGACATTTGCCCCCCCATCCACCCATGAGTCATCAATCAGAAAAGGTCGTGCCGTTCTGTATCCTGTTTATATGCAACCTCTCTACTCCAGGAGTTCCCAGTTTCTCTTTGACTCTGTCTTTCTTCTCCTCTGTGGCCCCTTTCTCTCCAGCTATCTTGTTTCAGCCATAGCACTGTTTTGTCTCTCTCTGTGTGCGTACCCCCCTCCATCTCCTCCAGGCCTCCACGTCCAATAGAACCTGTGAAGAAGAGAGAAGCACTCCCTCTCACCCTCCAGGGGTTGTTTCAGATGGAGAGGCCGCCCCCATTGTCATGTGTACTCAATGAAAAGAGTACCGCCGGCAGGGGGTTGACTGTATGTCCTGGGCCTCCTTTATAAGCCCCTCTCTTTCTTTGACCCCCTTTCTCTCATTTTCATGATCCTTGGAATGCACTCAGAAGCTGCAGGAACTCCAAACGGCTGGCGGAGGGCGCTCATAATACTTGTCCCTCATCTTTTCACTTTTTTCTCCATCTCAGTCTTTCTTACCCCCTACGTCTTGTGTTTTTTCCCCCTGACCCACGTCTAAGGGATAAGTCACTTCAGAGAGCGATGTGGACAGGGCACTTATTTATTTACTCTTGCTAAGGCCTTGTCCTCTATGCTTGGAAAGACTGTGCGGGTTCAAACCCTTGGTCCACCCCCCACAGTGCTCTCATCTCTTAAAAGCCTCTCCAACGGTGCCAGTGTTTCTTGAAAAGATGGTGCTTCTGGGAGAGAGACATGGCGGCATTGAAAACCATGCCATTTGGTGTATAGGCGGTAGCCCCAGAGAATGCTGTGAGAGAGGCAAATTAATAGCATCAGACAGCCCTGTGACAGGAAACCCCATTATGTGACAGCCATACAATATTGCCAAGACTAGGTTTCAAAAAAAGGGGAAAAAAAAAATTACATTATTAAACCCCTCTACCACCACCCACAAGAACCAATTCTGTATCTTCCCACTCAAAAAAAAAAAAAAAAAACCTAAGCCTCTCTTAAGGACTTAATCCATGACTCTAAAGCCACCACTTAAGACCAATCATTTCCTTACATTGTCACTTGAGCCAAGGTGAGATTTCAACATTGTTTAGACAGGAAAGGAGGCAACACATTCCTACTGTGTATGATTGGAGCGAGCTGATTCAGATAAAACATGGGCTTCAATAAGAACAAAGCTGCTTTAATATCCTAATGCAATTGTTATGCACAAAATGATAGAGTTACTATTATTGACATCAAGGAACATTTACACAGACATCTGTAAAATACAAAATAAAATTTATGAATTAATTTAAAAAAAATTAAAACTTCCAAAAGACTGCCAAGAGACCGTTGGGGGGGTTAAGATTTACAGTGTTTGCTTTGTGGACAACCAAACACCATATGAACAAAGAGATGGATACAACTTTTTGCAGGTCAGGTGCACTATGAGCGAAATGCCTGATGCCATTGTTCCAATAGCTAACAGTATTTCAAAAGTGTCCAGCACAATGACATGCAGGCCCATATATCACTGATATCCATGAATGAATAATGTTTGACCTTTAGGGAGAAGGAGCCCCTTTGGTGCCCCCTCCTCCAACCTGATATTATCCCCATGTCTTCTGACAACTCGTCTTTCAAGCAAAATTGAACTTTGCTAGAATGTTGGGTTGTATAGTTCCCTGGGTATTATATGGTGGTGAACTGTGAAGAAAATGAAGAAATATCCTCATTAGCTGCTCCATAGTCACCTGGGCTGCTAATCCACAAACTGTATTTCTATCTCTCCATTCACATCTATAGCACATAAACCAATGTGAACAAAGCAGATTATGCCAATATAAAAAGCAACGAGTCCCAGTACCCATTTTTTTAGTCTATGCACTGGCGACAGCTAGCTAGAGGCATTATGTTTTCAGGTTGACCACCCGTCTGTCCATCTGTACAGTCGTATGTTGGTCCCATGAACACGATATCTCAGGAATGTCTTGAGGGGATTTCTTTAAAATTGACACAAATGTCCACTGTGACTCAGGGATGATCTGATTAGATTTTGGTCGTCAAAGGTCAAGGTCACTGTGACTGCATGTCTGTCCCATTTGCTTGTGGATGCGATATCTCAGGAATGCCTGGAGGAAATTTCTTGAAATTTAGCACAAACATCCACTTGAATTCTAGAATGATCAGATTAGATTTTGGTGGTCTAAGGTCAAAGGTCAAGGTCACCATTTTGGTCATAACTTAAGAATTAACACACTAACTACACACAAATGTCTAACAGAATAAAAAGATGAAGTGATGACATTTTATATTCAAAGGGTGAAAGGTCAACTTTAATGTGACATCATTAATGTTCTGCAAAAACATTTACATCTTAGCTCAGGAACAGAAGGGGAGCTTGTTACCATATTTCACATTTGGTCTGATACTGAATTGGTGACACTGGGTGCCCCCTTTGAAACTGCTGTGATTGTATAGATCTTCTGTGCTGCCAGGTTGAAGATGTGTGTGAAGTATCAACATTTAGAATATTTTTCTTCTTTGCAGCAACATTCATATCTGAAGCATTGTCTACTGCACTAGCTACAACTTATGGCACTTTTCCACTAGCACCTACTCGGCTCGACCCTACTCGGTTTGTAAGCTTTTCCATTAGGTGGTAGTACCTGGTACCAGGTAATATTTTAGTACCTACTCGGCCGGGGTTCCAAGTGAGCTGAGTTGAGCCAAATATGTGACGTAAGCAGAGTGCAGGCCACTGATTGGACAGGGAGTGACGACACATGAGAGCGACTCCTTCACGATAACCAAACCCGGCATAAAAAAAAAAAAAACAAAAAGAAAAAAAGGCAACAGCGACCGTGTGCATTGATCATTGCTGAAGTTGACAAAGTTGGAAAATGGCAAGCAAACATGTACCATGGTCAAATGAAGAGTTTTCTGACTTTTCTGTGCTTGGCGGTGTGGCCGCCTTGCTATGACGACTCCACCGACGATGAGGTGGTACTCAATTGTAATGGAAAACAACCGAAACCGAGGCAAGCCGAGAAGAATCAAGCCGAGTAGGTGCTAGTGGAAAAGCGCCATTAGTATTCTATCTGAATCAGCTTTATGACACGCTTGTGAACACATACAAGGAATTTGACTCTGTTTTTGTGAGTCTGGACAGACATGGATGTAAACTGCAACTTGACTGGTTGGTGGAGACATACAACGGTGAGGTGGTGTTTCTAGCTGTGCAAATGCAGTTATTTATAAGTACTATCAGGTCATTTCTTCGTGGCATAAGGGAACTAGGCGGTGAGGATATTTCACCATCATTTGGTCTAAAATTACATCCAGTTAACTAAACAACCCAACCTTCTGACAAAGTTCAGTTTTACTTTCGGCTATTCTTCGCTTTC
This sequence comes from Myripristis murdjan, assembly GCF_902150065.1. Taxonomy (NCBI): domain Eukaryota; kingdom Metazoa; phylum Chordata; class Actinopteri; order Holocentriformes; family Holocentridae; genus Myripristis; species Myripristis murdjan. The sequence goes on along the minus strand of NC_043986.1, from coordinate 34,003,561 downwards.
ATTTCTTGGCTTTTCTGTCATGTTCAAGTTGCAGCACATGCAAAAATAAAGACTCTGGGCAGAGCAAATAGAGAGCACAGCTGTCCAGTTTGTGGTGACCAGGGATCTTGGCCAGCCTGCCTTTGAATGCGAGCACATTACATAACCAACTTGGATCCATCACACTTGTTTCTGTTTCATGAAGGGTAGTTTCACTGATGCTTCAAACAATGCCTCAAATGACCCATAGTTCAACCTAGATTGTATTAACTATTCTTTTAATGAGAAAAAAAAATCTCTCTTTGTGGCTTTGGACATTCTGCAGCATTCATCTCATTTACAACAGACTGATGTTTTCAACGCCAAAGGTATTGTTCCAAGCAGGGCTGTGCAGAGACATTATGCAGAGCAGGGGCTCAAACTAAAGAGGGGCACATACATCACCTACATACGTGCTTTGTTCTACTGTAATGTTTCCATGCCACCATTCATAATCACACACAGTTCCTCTGTGTTATTCAACCTCTGCTTTCTGTGAGAAAGAAAGTTAGGAAGGATGTAATGGATAGATGGATAAACAGACATACAGATGGACAGATGCTGACATGTGCTTGAGCAACTCATGGGTTAAACAACCTTCTGTTTTCATAGTCTGTATCAGTGTGTTACACTTCATTAGGCCTCAGAAATCATGTTGCCATTTGTCTCTGACTTGTTAGCAATTTCAAGACATTCAGGTCGGAAAAAAAAAAACAAAAAAAAAAAAACATTGGCTGTGGGAGAAATGAATGGGGTTTTCCATAATCCGACAAAATTATTCACAGCATTTGGACACTCATGCACACAATCAGTGTAGATTTAAAAAAAAAAAAAAAAAAAAAAATTGTGATTAGCTACCCATGATGACCCTGTGGCACACAACAAGATTTGTAGTGATTCCCCTCACCATCTGTGGTGAATTCACTGGAGTCTGCAGGTGCCTTAATCTAAAATGTTTGAAGTCAGTTTGAAGTCATAATAATTAATAATAATTATGCATACATTCTCTATATGAGTCTAAAATTGTCTGACAAGAGTCATGAAATAATAATCTCGAAAAAAACAAACAAATAAAACAAAAAACTAAATGTCATTCTTTTTTTTCTTTTTCTTTTTCTTTTTCTTTTTTTTTTTTTTTTAACTCAGAATTTGCTTATAATGCACATGTGGTGGCTTATGTGCCACTTCAACTAAGTTATCTATATTTGGGGTATATGTTCATATGAAAATGTTATCTTGCATGGTAGTCAGTCAAAAGGCATTCTTGCAAAATCAGAACATGGACTGACATCACTGCTGGCAGTCAGTGCAACCCCACGCCTTTTTTCAATCCATCTCCACCTCCTGGAGCCAAACAGTATGCTGCATACTGGCTGGAATCCTTTCTCTATAATAGCTCTCCCTTATCCCTCGCCCAGTACACAAACTTCCTTTTGGAGTGGGTCTGTCCAAAAAGTGAGATGACAGCTTTACAAATATCCCAGGCCAAGATATCACTTATTTGTATGTGCAGGTATGACAGATGCATTTGTCAACATGAATGTGACATTTCACGTTGAGAATGGGCAATGAAAATGAATATGAAAAACCTCAGTATTTGATCCCACCCCCAGAGATCTAAACATGTCTGAAATGCATGATGGGCAAGCACCATCACCGGCTGAAATGGATGTTGACTTTTTATCTGTGTTGTTTGAGGAGAATAAAAGCACAGACGAGTTGAGAATTTAAGCAGCAGTCACAATTTAGAAATTCAAAGAGCTTTTCAGGGATCATTTTTAGCTCTTAGAAATCATTTGTGATCGTCTTTGATGCCTTTTAGGCTACATCTGTGTTGAGACATCTCAGTCTCCTTTTAGCATAACAAGGAGCATGCATCTGATAGTAGGAACAGTGCTGTAAAAAGGATGGGTCTTTCCTTTCACTCCCAACGGGATTAGCAGACAGTATACTGATAAGATTGGCGTCATAATCCTGTCTTATGGTCGTCTCAGGATCTTTGATCCCGCTCTAAATTCATATGCATGAATGTATAGAAAGAGTTAGAGATAACGAGACTCTAATGCCCCGAAAGCTGGATTTCCATATAGCACTTTGGCTTTAATCATGCTTTATTGATTAGTCCCAAAACATGAAACATACAGTGGGTATACTACATTCGCCAATGTTCAAAGATTTTCATGAAATATGGAAGTTCAATTAAAAGATGAGAGTGCATGGGGCTGGTTTAATTAGTTGATTTATTTGATGGGACCTGACTTTGTAGTGACTGGCAGATCAACTTAATGTGTCAATGTCTTCTCTCTTTTTATCTGTCGTTTATTTTGGAACTTCTTCCAGCATCTTCTTCCAGCATCCTTTGGGGAACCTAAATACAAGGATACAAGGATACAAGGAAGTTTATTTGTCATTATACAACAGGTTGAATAATGAAATTAAAGTGTGGTTCCCTCTTGATTGATTAATTAAATAAGGATTAAATAAGGACCACTCTACCTCACACTTGCTGCGGCTCTTGAGCAAGGCACTTTACCCCCAACACTTTGTTCTGTGTGGGATGTGGCACTGGTTGATGAGGTTTTGATGAATATCCATTGTGTGGAACTGGCATAGCTTGACAGCTGCATGTTTACTGACGGAGGTCCGTGCTCTCCTGAGTGCTTTCTAGTTCATTTTTGATTTTATGTGTCCACCTCCACCCCCACCAGAGAAAAAGAGGAAGACATTCACTGTAGACATTTAGTTCACAGACATCACTTTGCTTGATTGCTTGGTAGCAAGAGTCTTTATATTCAGTAATGTCTCAATGCTATGTACAAGGGGTGCCGCCCTGTTGTACGGTAAACCTGTGGGCATGTAAAGTCCTTTGAGACTGTGATAATCTAACACTGATGTTGGGCTATAAATAAACTTGAACTTAAACATGCAACTCATTCCATGTCCACACTAATCCAGACAACGGATCAGTGAAAACACACTTTAATTTCTCTGTTTTGCCCTTCCCTCAACACTAAAACAGCCTTTCCACTCCCAATTGGATGAATAAAAAATTGTTGGTTTCCTGATGTATTAGCTGTAAAGTATAACTGGCGTTTCTAGAACTCCCCAGCTAGTGTGGAATTAGAGAGACTTAGAGATAGCAATGTGCCAAGTTGCCTTTAAAATAAAAATTTAAAAAATAAAAACTTTTTTACCCTGTCTTCCTCTCTGTATCTTCTCTCCTCTATCTCTCACACCTCTTTCTTCAGGCCAAGCGTGGGGTCCTGTTTGACGAGCAACTCCAAGAAAATGGCCCCGGAGGGCAGGAGTGTGAGACCAGGTACTGTTTCCTTTAAGCACAATGTCTGTCTTTTCTCCCAGCATTCCTCGATATCCCTGAGAGGAACGTCCCACATCCAACAAAAATGAAGTCGGTGCACACAAAGTTAAAAGGTGCAGAGGACACTGTAATTGCATATTGTGGATATACGCTTCTCTCCAGCTGAACACAGGAGGGGGGACACTTCAACAGAGCGAGCTGAAATAACATGGAGGTACCAGGACGTCCAACAACAATTCACTCACCGTCTTTCCTTTCGGTCCATCCCTAGTATAAAAAGCAGGCCACATATAAATTTAAGATTAAAAGCAAGAGAAAGGTATGGAATTACACGGATCCCTGATGCATAACTGTGCAGGAATGTATGTCCTGTCAGCATGGAGAACATACAGTCCACTCTTACCTCCAAAGCGGCCCTATATGTCGATAGAGTATTTTCACAACCGAGGGCCTCCTCTAGAGGGTTATTCTGAGACATTTCGCCTTTCCACAATACTGATTTTAAGAATGTTAGCTGGGGGGATGTCCATCTCAATGACAGGAGGCTAATAACTAGCATTTGGAGCACCCAGCCAGTAACAATGAGAGGAAGATAGCATCACTAGTGTCCTACATTACAACTATAGTGTGAGTAAGATAATATCAAATTTTTCAATGTGGATGAACTATCCCTTTAATACTTTGTCTTTTTATAGAGATGCAGTGTTCAGTGATCTAATCCTGCATTCTGATTCACCATATGTAGACCTTACCACATTGGCAAGTATTCATATGAATATGTCCATATTCTTGCCACTAATACACAAGTATTGCTTCTCATTCGGGACAATTTCATTCACACAGAACACACACCATCTCTCTTTCCGTCAGTGTGTATTTCAGCCAAGGAAAGTGATATTGCACATGTCAGGAGGGACAGGTGTGGCAGCCATATACCCAGGAAGTGGGGCTTAGGTTAAGGGAAGCCGCTTGCCACAGATACCCATACCCCTGTGAGGCTCATGGGGCTAAATCCTGCCACCCCATAGTAATTCCATGAAAATCCTGACCAGCAGTCCCCCCACCCCGTCACACCCCACCCTCCTGCAACCCGTCTCAACAGTAACATGATAGCCCACCGCCGCTGTTAGGCCCTAGCTCGATAGAGGAGCTGGCTCAGGGACAACAGCTGAGGAGAGTGGGCCATATCCGTTAGCATAAAAACTGTGGCTGCATGTTCATGGGTGTGTGTGTGTGTGTACATGCACAAGATGGCTGTGATGTCATGGGAGATATTCTTGAGCTGTCAGCTGTGATCATTTCTCTCTGTGTCAATCTCTCTCTTTGTTTCTCTCTGCAGTCTTTTCATGCATGTGAAAGTGGGAATAAACAGTGCTGTGCAAACATGACCAGCCACTCAGGAGTCCTACACATTGGTACAAATTAGCCACTTTGTGGACCTAACTAAACTGGCCCATCCATGTTTGTTTGTTGTTGCTTTGTTTGTTTGTTTGTTTGTTTGTTTGCTTGTTTTTTTAATGTGTGTGTGTGTGTGTGTGTGTGTGTGTGTGTGTACACTGTCCCACATATTCTCTCTTTTAATTTGTGATTTCTTACATTTCTGAAAATGCCTTTCAAGCAACTTTCTAGCAACAGGGTCTGAATGCATTATTTTTTTCTTTAACTGCTCTGTTACATCCCTCCCAGATCCTTACTTTACCCTAAGGTAACCAGACATCCCGCATTGTCCCGGTTTCAAGCTGGGTGTCCCAGTTCCCGACAAATATTTGTAAAACACTAAAATGTCCCAGTTTTCAACATTCACTACCAAATGTCCCGGTTTTTCACTGTTCACAGCCACAATTTGAACCAAACACACACATATTTTACACTAAAACTAGTCTGATCAGATCTTTACTTTTGATGCTACGACCCTCAGAAGCGGGTGATGTCATGTTCAACACAGATTTTGCTAGCAGATCCCCACAGAAACGTCTTGCTTTAAAAGCACTCTGTGTGTCCTCATTCCCACATTTTTAAACATAGATATAGACATGTTATACATCAAACATGTTCAGCGTTGTTCAGCATTTTCAAGCTGAACATTGTGTTTTATGTTTACTAGTGTTATTATACAGTTTTAAAATCATTCAAACTATGTGACATGGAAATGGGAGAACTGCCAATGGGACATTGTCAGAGGTATGTGTGCCGCTGAGTGACATCTTTACAGTTGCTTTTTAGTCCAGTAATTTTAGGCCAAAATTGGGGTCAACCTAGGACGAATTGCAAGAGAAGCAAACTCAACTGATTTTGTATCCTCAGAAATCCCATTGGTGGAAAGTTTTGAAAATCACCTATTTATGACCACATATTACCAAAAACACTGTTTTTAACACACAGGGGAAAGGGGTTCAACATTTTACTTTCAGATATCACTATAAAAATTCACAAATTGATTACACACCCAAAGACAAGAAAAAAAGTCAGTTACAAGTTCTTTGAATTATTCTGTTTACACATGCATATCACACATTATCTGGTTTGATATGCGCTAATTAGAATAAATGCCAGAACAGATATTTAAACAGTGAATTAAAAGGTTGCTATATATATAGTAACCTTGAATTAAAAGGTTAATGTATACCAGTGAATTAAAAGGTTACTATATATATAGTAACCTTCAAATTCACTGTTTAAATGTCTCTTCTGGCATTTATTCCTTATATTCCTTATTAGTGCAAAACTAAGGCATCCCATCACTCCCATCAAGTCCCATCACTTCAGGTGGGATGGCAAAATCCATATAACACATCACAGAAGATGTCACACCAACATCACGTGACACCTCTGATGAAGGCTGCAGAAGCAAAGTAGCCGAAACTTGTCAGGTACAAACAATTCACCTTACAGGCCTTTATAAAAGAAAAACTGTGGTTAACATTAATTTGTAGGCCAAATGAACCTTTTTAATATAGAAATACACCCTGACTTACTCTGAGGGATTGACACCAACACCTTACTATTACCTTGACTGTGACCTTACTGTTGCATTTCTACATTTACTGAAATTTTTTCTGCTGTCAAATTCTGTTATAGCTGCAAATACCTTGATATGATGTGACATCATCTTTGTTTGGCCAGCTATCTGTGGCAAAAAGAAGCCACCAAACCACAAAACTGAAATACAAAGTTTGAACATCTCTCCGCCTACTGCATAATTTTATACAAACACATTTTTTCTAGCGCAGATCCTTACTGGACCTGCAGGAGGCGCTAGAGGGAAGGTCATTGGAGACACCCAAATTGCCAGCTTTCATCCTCTAGCCAACATAAATGTTGTCGCAAAATTTATTGGCATCGCATATGTTTTTTTTTTTTTTTTTTTTTTTGAGATATTAGTGAACAATATTAATTAATTTGACCTGTTGGTGGTGCTAGAGGAAAGATCATACTGTCAGCAAAATGAACAGCTTGCATCTTCTAGCCAACATGAATGTTGTCACCAAATTTCAACCATTACAACCACCACTGCTACCGGTACAACATTTAGGCCTGCTGGTGGTGCTAGAGGAAAGGTCATGGAGTCACCAGAACTGACAAGTATCACCATCTAGCCAACATGAATGTTGGAACCAAATTCCATGGCAGTGCTAAAGTTGTCATAGCTACAAACCAGTTTACAATCAAAATATGTGCAGTTACTCTTCAAATGCTTTAGGGTGTATTTTTCTTGTACCAAACCTGAAACTGGAATGCATTCACCATTTCTGACAACTTTGAATCTGTGCAGACCTGAACTCATCTTTTGTTTTCACTTGTCATCAGCTCACATTTCCATAAGGCCATTTTACATTCAGTTATTAAATAAATTGTAGACCCAATATGACACGATAAAAGACGCCTGCAAATGTCACTTGGTTAATGAGTCCATGGGTGTCAGACACTATGGTGCAATACTAAGGAAAAAAAAAGACATGATACATGATTGAACTGATTTGTCTGGCGGCTGCAGGTCCTCAGCAGTGCGGTGTAGTTTTAGGTTGGACCTGCAGTGTGTTGATAAGAAGCACTAAGATTGGTCTTGGTGTTGCAACCAGCCTTGCTAATTAGTGAAATACTCAATTACATGCAAGTGGTGAGCCGGTCTCATAAGACAGAGGATCGATAGACTCAGTCAATAGGCTCCATTTAGAGTCCACTTTGAGTGTCCATCCATGATGTCTGGGTGGGAGTGGACATGAGACCTGCACTAATGAATATGTGGGGCAGGAGTGGACTGTTAGCCTGTGGCAGCTCTGATGGAGTAGCCACTGAAACGGTCAACTCTATACTGTAGCACCATATAGCGTTGCATTTTTCATATAGAAATCCTGCTGATATGGACTGGAATACATTTTACAGAGTGGTAAACTTGATGTGGTATGAGTAGAGAAACTCCCAAGTGAAAAGCACAGGGACAGCTAGCACAACAGGATTCTCTTCTTGTGACAGGACACAGAGGGGTAGAGTACAGTGGTTTGGTTTGCAGCTTCAAGCACTTGAAGTGACACTGCAGGTTGTGTGACTGTCTGTTGAATGTGCCCAGCTATGTAAGACTGTCTAAATTTAAAGGGATAGTTCACCCAGTTTGCAAATGAGATGCTATGTTAATTCCCTCTTAGCTGTTGTGTAGGACAGTAGTGGTGCTCTCTTCCTCTCATTGTTACTGAGTGCTGGATACTCTAAAAGCTAACTGGTAGCCAGCTGAGTCTGGTGATCTGTAGCTGATTTTGATTTGTGAAATAGAGCAAAAAATGTTTTGTTAACTTTCTTTAGTTACTTGGTTAATCTTAGGGAACATGTCACTACTTCAGTGAGCGTCTGCATCAATGTGTCACTTGACGTCTTCTGTAGATACTTCAGCGAATCAATGTATCGCTGGAATATTCTTTTTATCTGATTAGCTGGTGCATGGCAGGGCCTTCTGAACTCTACCCGGAACTCTCTTGATTCCTCTTCCTGTTCCACTGTTATAGAAAATAGCGGCGCAGCTCGGTGGGCGTTATCCTGGTCATTTCTCTGCGTGAGAAACACAAGGTGTGGCGAGTGAGTGTGTGAACGGGTTGAAGTGTGTGTCTCACGCCCAGTTTGGGAGACTTGAGAGCTTTGAACTATCCTTTTAAGAGTACTCTCCATTAATTTCTTAACTTATTTAATGGTAAAATGATGTTTCATTTGTCTTTCATCTTATATCTAGGCCTACATTTAATTTTTTTCCTCATACAGGTGAATATGTTATCATGGTGAAAGACGTGACCAGCCCGCCATTCCTGGGCCAGACCATACCTGTTACTTTTGCCCTTCTGAGAGTTCTCCCAGCCAAGACAAGCAACAGTCATGCGGACAAGACAGAAAAGACCAAGCCTGAAAAGATCATGTCATGTCCTGTTGACACAGGGATCTGATATACAGTATTTTACTATGCATGCCAAGCGGATTTAAGCAACTACCACTTCAGCATCATACAAGATCAGTGGCGGGAAAAGGGCTTCTGTTCAGTAAAGCGCTGTGATGATTTGAATAAAGGCACAATGTTAAATGTTTCTGTTTCTTGTAACCACATTATTAACTCCTGGAAACCAAAGAGAACATGGATGGCTGCTTTTTTTTTTTTTAAGTCTGTACTTAACCCTATAAAGAAAATTCTCTTTCTCTTTCTTTTTTAGTTTTTGACATAATTTTCTTGTAATTTCATATAAAATAAATAATTCCAATAATGAATATAGTTTTCCTCATCATTTTGTTGTGTGCTCATTTTCTGCTCATTTTCTTGCAATTTGTTGTTCTTTTTTGTAATGTTCTCGCTTTTATTTATTTATTTATTTATCTATTTATTTATTCATTTATTTTCGATACTTTCTGGCACTTTTCTTTTAATGTAATCTTAAATATATATTCTAATGTTTTTCTTAAGAAATCAAGTGAATTGTCTCAAGTTTCACAGGGTTAATTTGTTGAGCTGCTAAAACAGTTCAACATAATTGAAAAAAAAAACAAAAAAAAAACTTCTGTTTCTGCTTAAGTGGCAAGCATCCAAATAATATGTTTCCCATTAATGATGCTGGGAAATTCAGGCTTTGTGGAGAGAGAGCCCAATCATTCTAAAGGGATCTTCTGAACATGACAGAGCAGGGGTGGGGAACCTCTGGCCTCTGGACTGTATGCAGCCTCCAACATCATTTAATATGCCGTTTGATATGCGTGATATGATTTGCCTATGAGACATAACATAAATACAAAAAAGCAAAAAAAGTAAAACTACACTACACATCAATTGCTTTTTTCTCAGACATAAAAGAAAATCACATAAAAAGTAAAAAGTAAACTAACACTTCCTTTCAGGTGGGCCCTTCCATGCCTGTTATGAGACAGTCTGAAGAGTCCAGTTGGTTAATATGGGAGCTGGATGGAAGAGGGCAGCGCTTCATGATGCTTCACTGCACTTGGGCATCCTTTCTGAATGTTCTGATCCCACACGCATTTACGTGTCATCGCTCACATGCATCATGGCGACTGTCAAGAAAAGAAAAGTGAGGTTCCAGGAGAAATGGACAATATTTTTGTTGTTGTTGTTGTTGTTGTTGAAGCAAAAGGTAAGTCAGTGTGCCTAGTTTGTGGGGATGTACTCACAGTGATGAAAAAAGCCAATCTGAAGCGCCAGTACAACTTCAAACATTCGGAACTGGAGGAGGTGCAATGACAAATGCGTTTGGGAAAAGTTCATACCTCTCTTCGGGTTTCACAAGACTGCATTCTGACATTGTGGTGTGTGAGCCAATAGCTAAGAAGCTGAAACCTCAATCAGAAAGAGAATTTCTACCACTGCAGAATTACTAGTGCCAGACAAAGTAATATTGTTGCAAAGCATCAGTTTGTCCTGAAAAAACTGTTGCAGAACTGATACCTGATATAGCACAAGATGTTTAAAAAAACACAGAAGGGCGCTGCAAGACATTTACAGGTTTTTCTCTCTGGCCTGCAATGAAACAGTTTCCTGAAGATTTTCCCATTCTGAGGAGACGTGCCCTGAAGTTTGGGACAGCCCACTGTTGTGGGCAGTTCTTTTCAAAAGACGCAGACTGACTGACCCAAACCTGGAAAACCAGCTGCAAATAGCATCATCATCACTACCAGCTGACATCAGGCGTCTCGCCAGAGAGAAGCAGTTCCAGCCATTACGTTGACATTTGTGTAAAGATTGTTCACATTTTCTGTAGTCAAAGTAGCATTACTCTTGTGAGGCACATACAAGACATGACATAAACCAGCTCCACCTATAGCTCCTCAACCTTATAGCAGCCTCAGAATGAGCCTGCTGTAAGACTTATATAAGTCATGATAAATAATGGTGTTGCTCTTTTCGGTTGGCCTGGTGAGGCAGCTTCCACCATGAGGTCATGATCTTAGAGGACCACACCCAAGCATGAACAGACCAGACAATGCGTCACAACAGCAGAGTCAAGCTTGCCTCTGTGAGCATAAGAAACATTAGCTGGCCCTGACTGACCCAAGGACAGATACTACACATCTCCAAACTGACATTTTTTAGGTCCACAAACCCCCATTTGATAAGATTTACTCCCGTCAGGACTCATATAAAGACATTTTTGTTGTTGATTTAATATTAAATTGTATCTACAGTGTATGGGAGAAATTAATAGTAGTGAGAGTGAGTAATCCTACAGGTGTATTGGGGTGGAAATTTACAGGAAGTCAGCAAGTATGTGTGTATTTCTACCTATCTCTACATACATACATACATTTTACATTTTAAGTGGCATTATTTTGACATTATATAAGAGATGCAGGAAAATAAGTTTCAAAAATTTATGAGAAAAAAGAAAATTCTCTGAAACTGAAGTAGTAAATTTACAAGTAAAAAATCACAAATTTATGAGAAAAAAACTTGGAGAAATAGTTTAAGTATATAGTAATAGTATTGTGTGAGAAAAACTGTTTTTCTTCAGAGATTTTTTTTCCATATATTTGTGGCTTTATAATCCCAGAATTTTCAAGTTTTTTCTGGTAATTTTACCACTTTAATCTCAGAGAATATCGGAGATTTTTTTTTTTTTTTTTTTTTGGCAAATTTATGACTTGAATCTTGGAAATTCTGAGGGTTTTTTTTTCCCACAGAATATTACCCCCTGGCTCCATCACTTTTTTGCTCCCTTCACTGGCCCTAATATGCCATTGTGGTAATTAGTTCAATCAGTCTATTTTTTTTTTTTAAGAGACCCAAATTGTTTGTGTTTTTGTGTTTTTCTTTTCCTCATGTTATGATACATATAGAACAACATTATTCAGACGTTTCTGAGCAGAGCCACTGTGTCCTGCTGAGTCCTACATTGTTGTTTCCCCTTGTCTCTTGCCCTCCTTCTCCACTCTGGCCTTTCTTCCCATCAGCCGACCCACGCCTTCCCACCCTTTATCCTGCAGATGTTGGCTTAACTTTGTAGTTTGTCATTTCAACACAAAGGCTGCTCTGTTGATGAGGGCCTGGCACTGTCCTGGACGCCTGCCAGCATAATCTGTCCTAGACAGCCGCTCAGAGAGCCGAGGGGAGGGCGGGCACGAGCTGGGCGCAGAGCGGAGGGGTGGGCGGGTGGGGGGCGGGGCGGGGCGGGGAAGGACTCACAGCTGTGAGGGGAGGGTCGACTGCACTCCCCACCCCCCCACCCCCCCGGCTCCCTTCCCTCCTCCTGTAGGCTGACTGCTCCGGCATCCACCAGATGATCCACAACACACACGTTCAGTAGCTCTTGCAAACTGTGGATCCAGTGAATATGAATAAATCAACTGGCAAGAGACTGATGGAATGCAACAGTCACATACGGGCCCTTTTTTTTTTTTTTTTTTTTTTTTTTTTTTTTTTGGAATGACAACAACTTTTTTAGTACTTTTTTCTCTAAACTTCCAGATATGTCCTCACTCCTTGGCCTCAGGGGGGTTTCAGTGGTTGGCTAGGTCCTTTGGATTGATCCACGAACAAACCTAGCAGTCAGACTAAATCTTCCAAAGTTACTGTGTTTCTTTAGGAATTCTCTGTTGAAGACTGGCTTTTCTTCAGCCCCACAGGCAGAGAGTAGACATACTTCTCCACTGTCCATCATACCTGCACCTGTATTGGCTACTTTTTCTTAGACAATAGACTCATACCTTGTGTTCCTTCATGCTCTCATAATGCCATTCTTATATCAGACCACACCCCTCCAATTCTGGACTTAGTGGTGGGTGGAGGACTTCATTCTCGCACACCTTGTTTTTTGTCAGCCCAGATTGATCTTTTCATAGCCACAAATGAAACACCCAGTATCTCACCTTCTCTTCTGTGGGACCCCTTTAGCCCTTTATAGGGCAAGTGACTATTTTTGGTAATTTCAGAAATTTTACATATCAGGCCCATCCCCTGTCTCAGTTAGTTCAATAATCATTTGGTCTTCACCCAGCCAATCAGCAAAGATCGCTCTACATCCCAGGTCACATGATTGTGGCATTTGACCAATCTCAATGGCTTTGATTTTCTATTACAAAATGAAAATTTTCGAAAAATTTTATAGAAGTAATAAAGTCCTGTCATGTTCTCTACTAACAGGCTAGGGATGTTTTTTTGAATTTCAAAGTATTTCAATGAGTTCCCTATAAAGGGTTAGGGCCTTCATTAGTGGACAAATTATGTCCTATACTGGTTTTAATAAGAAACAGGAGAATGAGACTGATTAAGCTCATGACTCGAATATTACAGCTAGATAAGATACACACAACCTCTCCTGCCCCAGTGGTATACAAAGATCATCTTTCTTTACAGGCAGAATTGATATGTTGTCAGCTGTTCAAGTTGAAGAAATGTTACTCAAATCAAAGCATGCTCACTATGAGTATGGGGATAAGGCAAACAAATTAATCACTCATCAACTTCACCAGATATCCTCTGCTCATCAGATTTCTCAAATTCAAACCTCCAGGGGTGTAATGACTGATCCTCAGATAATTAACAATCAATTTAGAGATTTGTATTCCTCTCTTTATATCTCAGAGCAATCGTCTGATTCCTCAGCCTACGACTCATTTTTTTTTTAATCACTCTTACCATCCCCACCAAAGCCACACCATTAAAGCTGTAGTTAGAAGATCCCATAACGATTGAGGAGATCTCATGAGCAACAGGTGCAATGCAGTGCTCCAAATGGCTTCAACCGGATGGGCTTACTGTTGAGTTTTACCTGTGGTTTATGGGTAAAATAGCCCCTCTCTTGATGAACGTGTTCATGTATTCAATTGAAACCAGCTTTCTCCCTCAATCCTTATCACAAGCTTCTTTTTCATCAATATTGTGATTAGTTTACACACCAAGGAGGCTTTTGACAGAGTTGAGTATAGGTATCTTTTTCATGTTTTGGAGAAATTTGGCTTTGGCAAGTTCCATTTGTAGCACTACCACATACAACGGTCCTCCCAAAAATTAAAGCAGACTTTGTAGCTTTTCTAACATTGTTGGCCAGATGTCAGCTATTAGTTTTTTGGAAATTCTCCTTTCCTGCCTCCTTCATTTTAGCAAACTAGAAAAGATTAAATACACACTGCGTGAGTCCACAGTTACATTTGTCAGGCAGCCAACTTTGAAATATGTACACACACACACACACATGCACGGGGTTAAATAAATTAAAATATTTTGAAATGGGTGGACTATCCCTTTAAATATCCACCTCTCAACCCAGATGACCTCCACTTTCCAGGCCATTGTCTACTTTGCACATATCAGGCCTGTAATTAAACCGTGCACCTGAGAATGTAAGTGCTTTGTTTAGCCAACACAAGATTTGATTCATTGAATGGTTGGTGACACCATGTCCTCACTTGGCTTCCTGAAGGCACAAATGTTCTTGGGATGAACAGCTAAAGCAGTCTGGGTCTCATGATCAGTTGGCAACATTGTACTGATTGTAAGAACGCCATAAAGTCACCGGGATGGAAAGAAACATTGGTCTTTTTAATCTCTTATATACAGATAGGTAATGCTGCTCAGGTGACAATACTTGTGTTTGAGAGGTGACTAACATACATTTCCACGTCTGTGACTCCCAAGTTTGGAGCTCTGACTGAAACTGTGAGGAATAACGTGCGGCATATGGAGTGAGGTTCATGCCACCAGGTGGGACCTGATCCAGGCCAGCCACAGTTTATAGCCTCACCATGGAAACAGAATATGTACTAATCAGAAAAACATGCAGGGGGTGGCAGTTTGTGGAGGCCTCAGATGATCTGCAATAGCAAAGTTCCAAGACACAGAATGTTTTTTTTTTTTTGTTTTTTTTTCCATCACTGATATTCATACTGTAGTTTTTGAGTTAAAACATTTGACTGGCTCGATGGATTCATTTGACTTCATTCTTGGTTTTGCCTGCATGGCGTCTTCTGATTTCTCCTAAAAGGCGTAAAGTGGTAATCTGTAAGATCAATGTTTTTGCCACTTAGTGACCCTTTTGACCCCCCCCCCCCCCCCCATCCCCCTTTCAGTTGTCCTTCTCTTAACCCAAAACAAATATTCAAGAAACATCTAGTATTATTATATTTGATGTCATACAACACCTAGATACCTGTTAATATATGATAAAAATAGGATTTCATGTTTCCAGTTCCATCAGTGCTTTATTTAACATCTTCTATTGTTCTAAAGAAAGACTCTGTGCATGACAGAGAACAGCACTGTCCGCCTTCCCTGTCAAGGAATTTTGTTTTTAAATGGTAAATAAATTGATGCAGTTGGTGAAATGAGCTGAATCAGAGATTTCACAAAATATACTGGTTCCTGCCCTTCTGTTGCTACCTTTGCAAATGAACAAAATACATAAATAAATAGGATTTGTAATCCCTTAACAGCAGGGGGCACTATTTATGGAACAGGGACTGTCTTGTTCCTATTAAAAATGCCTAAATGGCAAGGAATCCTTTTTCCTATGGGCTAGCTGCAAAAGCGAGCACTCTCAGCTCACACAGTGGCTCGATCACAGTTGCACCTACCCCGTTCGAGCCTCTCTGTCACCTCAAATTCTTGCCAAGCATTTTATCAGTATCAGTACCGTGAGCTGAGCAGCTGGGACTGTGTTTGGACGGTGGCGTGCTCTCCAACAAGGCTGCACAGATCAAGAGCCGGGGGGAAGATTTATCCCCTCAGAGACAGCAGCGCTGAGGTGCTGTCATCTCTTGCCCTTCTAACCGGATGGTACAGAGCTGACACGAGGCCAAAGCCTGTGCTAACACCACGCCGCCTGGCTCAGCACACACAGGGCAGGAAGTGTTTTCCAGGCCTGCCAAACCCACCGTGACTCAGGAAGCAACATCTTAGTCAGGCTCGCAGAGCTACTGTCATGTCCAGTCCTGCAATACAACCTGCTCAACTGAGACAGGTAACTTGGTTTGGAACTTGGAACGATGTTGGATGAAAATACCAGACAAAACGTCTTTGAAAGGTTGTACATTTACAAGTAACAAGAAGGAAGAAGAAGGAAGCTAACATTAAATTGATTTATAGAATTTCTTACTCCATTAAGGATACCTAAAATTTCCAAAGACAATTTACCAAATTGTCTAAATATAACAGTAAAGAATGAATATTTATGCATCTGTTATGGCATTGTGATTTATATTACTGATTTATTTATTTATTTAAGATAAGATAAGATATTCCTTTATTAGTCCCACAGTGGGGAAATTTCCAATTTATTTTATATTTATTTATTTTTATGTATGAATTTTGAGTGTGTGCATGTTAGTGTTCATGCAAGTATATTTTCATGAGCTGAAAATGGAGGGAGGGAGATGCACAGTGCTCAGCTGTATTTCATTGTTTACTTAATAATGAATACTTTTGAGTTTATTTTGCATATGGTCACAGTAAAACAGTTTAATGCATTGAATAGACATTTTGAGTGAATTTTAAAATTGCCATAGAAATGAAATATCTATTGCAGAGTTTTCAAACTTTTTCCCTTTGTGAACAAAGGCAAAGGCAAATCAAGTGAATTTGCACACGTTTCAAAGGATTGCTTAGATGTCTTCCTTGAATGCTGACAAACTGTGGTGAGGTTGATCTGGAAATTTGAAATTAAAGATTAAAGTTTTCCTCATTCATATGAGGACCCCCACCACCCCTACCCCACCCCCTTTTGAAAACCACTGATCTAATGTAATGGTGTGGTATCTTTACAGTAAGATGCAGAGCAGAGAATATATAGTAAATTACAAATTCATTGCACTGTATACTAACTTTGTTCGGATGAAATTATTTTCTCTCTGATGACTGTTTCATTTTGAAATTAAGCAGCAACATAAATTCAATAAGGAACAAATGGTGTTCTGATACTAGGATAAACATTTTGCATGATGCACTAACTCACCTTTGAATTATTATTTTTATTTTTGCATTGCTAGATGTGATTTTGAGTGCAGAATTAAGAGTAATGACATGAAGAGTCCAATGGTTTTCTTCCTTTCCTGTACCAGTGATCTGAATGGCAGTCACTAGAGGTCTGAAAACTAATTCATAAGAATCCTTGCCAAAAAAAAAAAAAAAAAAAAAAGCTCATGTCCTGCATTGGTAGATGCTGGTTTTCACCACATGAAACCAAGCTGAGAAGTGTGTGTGATGTTTCATTGGCGCACACATGCTGCCCGGCAACAGACAAACGCGACTAACTGAATCACGGCGAGGACCATCTGGGGAGCTGAATGTGCCATGCTGTGCCAAGCTGCAGAAAAATAACTCATCATCGCGCTGCCCTCCAAGGGGGGCGGGGTGGGGGGTGGGGGGCTGGGGGGCAGAGCAGTGGCAGCCTTGCCAAGGAGGCTCACAATGCCTCATTATTATGATGAGAACCTGGGATGGGCAACTCACCGCCTGCCCTTTTCGTTGTCTAGCGGCTGGGATTCGGTCAGTGCGTCTGTCTGGCACGTTGACTCAAGCTTGCAAGTGTGCCGAAGTCAAATATATTCATAAAGGCGTTGCAGTTGCATCATAAGTCTCCTAGCAATCATGATTGGCTCCATTATGGAGGTTGAATGGAGAATTGGCTGTGCTAAAATTATGTCTAAATCACAGAAATTGAAATGGGTAGAATTGGCATGGGCCTTTGGCGCAAGGCAGATCAGACTATTTCTGAGTGGTTGCCAAGGCAACAGCTGTACACGTTCACTGGTGCCACAGCGGCAGCAGAGTTTGTCTACGACGGCCGAGAAAACAGTTGTTTTCATGAGAAGATGAATAAAAGAAATCTCAAAATAATCTTTTGGCTATTGGTTTTGATTCAAATAAAAAAAGTTGACTCTTACCTGGAAGGTTGTTGATGGCTTTTGCCAGAGCTTTATTCGATAATTCTGTTAAACTGCAACGCTGCTAGGTAGGATTAGCTGACAACATCGCTAACATTAACATAAGCCTGAGATAGGCTGTGAATGAGCTTCCAATCATTTTAAATATCTGATGATTAGTTTGAGTGTGATGATGTGTAGCTGAATTTTTACAGCCAAAAATGGCTTAAAATGGTGACAGTTAATTTTTCTTATCTTTAATATCAACAATATAACTATTTTCTTGTGCTGGTCCTCAGTTAGAGCGGTGGCTGGCAGGTGTCTCAAAGGTACGGGAGACGTGTGTGATAGAGGGGAGTGGAGGGAAAGAAGAAGCTAGACACATTACTAGCCAGCTATCTTTAAGTACTTCTTTAGTACTTCCTCTGGTTTTAGTTTCAGAAGTTATTTTTCAGAGTATTAGCTGGATGGAGGTTCACCTCAATGGCAGGAGGCTAACAGTTAGCATTTGGAGCATCCAGCCAGTATCCAGCACTCAGTAACAATGAGAGGAAGAGAGCACCACTACTGTCCTACAGAGCAGCTGGAGGGAGTGAAATAATATCACATTTTTCAAAATGGGTGAACTATCCCTTTAAAATTCTTGGGGAACTGCTCAGTTTGGTGGTCAGTGGCCCACATGAATGTATGTAAACATGCACAATGGTGGCCTGTGCTTCAGTTCAGCCCCACATGGCCAGCATGGCAGTCCATAGCTCTGGGTGCATGATGTGCTGTGTTGTCATCCTGCAGTCTGGATCCCCACGCTGCTCTCCCTCAGAGTGCTGGACCTTCACTGCAGCCCACACTGCTGTGACTCAGAAGCCAGCAGGCAGCCTTTCCCTGACCAGCTTGACTGGTGTGGTGTCATCTGCCAGTGACTAATGGCACTAGGAGGGACTGGGTAGCCAAAGAAAACCACAGTCTGGTACCTCACCATGGCTCCAGGGGCCTTCAGGTGGGGCACTACAGGTGACTGAGAGAACAAGCCCTCTCATTCTGTCTGAATGAAATTTGATATGTTAGGTAAGGGCTTAAATAAGAACACTTTTTGTATTATTGTGTAGTTGTTTTGTAATTAGCATTCAGATCAGCCAATATTTTTTTAGTCGGTTGATTTACATATCAGTCATTTTGCAGTTTCAGTCTGATATATAGCAAACCAGTTGGTAGTTTACAGAAGCATTTGTGAAAATATTTTTTATGAATGCATGAAAAATGCATTATGAATATTGCTAAAAGCTGTTGTCCTACTTTTTAGTAGAAAATACTGCATGAAATAAAAATGGCAATTTTTCAGTAAAAACTCCTAGCATTCAGTGGCGTCACACACAAAGCTGAAACAAGTGTTTACATCCAGGAAAAGGCAATATAAATAAAGAACTAAATGTCTTAGTAAGTAAGTAAGTAAGTCAGTAAAATAATAAATTGATTTACAATTTAAAATTACAGTTTTGTTTGTTTGTGAATTTAATAGTATAATGCACCGTAATGCAGCAAATTAAGAAAGTGTATTAATTAAATGATCACATTTGTTTACAATGATTGTTTTGTATATTTTACAAAATTACAGTTCACTCCAGCTAATAGCACAATTTTCACCTTGAGACAGGACAAACAGCCATGGCAGTCAATACTACCCATGCTGTCGCTGTACCTCAATTTACAGGAGACACAGCACGGAGGAGTTTGATTGACAATGGTCTACAGTCCCTACAGTGTAAAATTGTGTTCCTTTTCTTTTCTGTTGCTCTCAAAATTGATTTCTATTTTAACAATACATTTCCTCTCCATCTCTGAGCGCTTAAACACTTTTAAGGCCAAATCAAGGTTTATTCTCTTAATCAATAAGCCCGGCTTTAACTGACTGCCGCTCTTTTCATGTAGTAGATATTCCCTCAACAATATTGTTCAGCGTACTTACAGAGTCTGAATCCTCCCGCTGAAGATCAATGCCCTCAAATGAGAATTGTCAGATAAATAGTGATTTGTCATACAAACTGAGAGGAGGCATAATGACAGCTACACGGCTGAGTGGGGAAGCAGCAGCCGGTCCGCCTCACAGCTTAGAGACTGATCTATTGACACGAGTGGCTCAGGGACACAAATGAAAATCTCATCATATTGATTGGGTATCCGCAACACTGGCGTTCGGATGGATTTCCTTGCAGTTGTTGATTACTAATCAATGGATCTTCTTCCCTTGATCATTCCCAGCCCACAGTCTCATTCCCAGACGCTTCAGCAGCTTCACCAGACACAGTTACAACTGCAACTGTCAACCTCTGGGAATGTGACGGTGTAATTTGCCTCACAAACACTGTAAGCCCAGATTGTTAGTGTTTGTTTGCTTGTGTGTGGTTATGTACATAGGGCTTGCTGATATATGGGTCGGATAATATCAGATTCCATACATTCCATCCAAACATGTTTGAATATGTAATGTCCCACCATGATACAAATCCACCTTTACAAACACAGAGTTCTGGGTGGAATACTTGTATTTTTATGTTATTCTTATTTTTTGTTGTGTGTGTAATAACACTAATCATCATCACACACACACACATAACAGAATGATGGAGTTAGGGTATTAACACATGAACACATGAACTCTCAGCTCACTAAATCATCTTTTATTTTATTCTATTTTATTTTACTGCATTTTATTTATTTAATTATTTTGTCAGAGACGACCAATCAGATTAGCTTTTGAGTTTTGTGACCACAGCCCTGGCATTCTAGATGGCCATGGAGCTGGTGTTATTCTCGTGATGGCAACGACACATATAAAAATGGCAACCTTGCAAAGCGTGTAATAGACTCGCACATCCACCAGGGGGGAGCTTGTCAGGGTGACGTTCTGCGTGGCCGTGGCCCTACAGCGACACGCAGGAGCCACAGCTGCCACTTCCCACTTCCACTGTGACATTTGCACATGGACAAACATTAGCTAATTAGCTAATCATTAGCTTGATCGCTGGCTCGTTAGGTAATCTTTAGCTCGTTAGCTAAGTGAATGTGAGCCTATCTCACTAGCTAATGTTAGCTAAAACACTTAAGGCGATGCAGACGGTGACACTGACACACTTCCTGTGGTGGACGGTACGATGTTTCACATGCTCTTCCTTGACACTGGGACAGATGTCAAGATGGTCTCCACTTCTTACAGTCTGATGGTATCAGCATGCCCTCAAAAACCTGTACGGGAGACTGGGGTAAGTTGAGCCAAAGGGTAAGTTAAGCCACCCCCTGTTGCTAGGAAACGGTAAAAAACATTGATCATTTGACCAAATATTTAGGAGGAAGGTATCATTTCATGGAGTCTGTGAAGGTAAGAACCACATGGGTAAAGTGGTAAGACATTTATTTCCAAAAAAAAAACCAAAAAAAAAAAACATTTTTTACTCTTGAAAGTGAATTTAGTCTATCACCAGTTTCCTGAGAATTGTGTTAAGACCAAAACAGATCATTTTAAATTTGTTTTATACATCAGCTGTGGTATCTATGAGCTACAACATGAGGTCATAAACCTAGCATAAAAGTGCACCATTTTAGTTGTGGGGACTAAAAATTTCAAAATGGTAACTCTGGGGTAAGTTGAGCCATTTGGGCAGGGGTAAGTTGAGCTGCCCCAGGAACAGCTGGAGAAGAAGTGTAGAGGCAGAAATGTCAGAGAGTGGGCTCAACTGGGGGGAGCTTGAGCAGAAAGCCACGAACAGAGTGAAATGGAGGATATTTGTCAGTGGCCAATGCACCCAAGAGGAACAAAGGGCTACGGCTCAACTTACCCCGCTCCTATGCTCAACTTACCCCATACACAGGGTAAGTTGTGCCACGAGACCACTTTTTTTGGACAGGCTATATTATGGAAACAGTTATGTTTACACTCATTCTGTTTGTTTGAAGAGATGCACAACATCCTGAAATATATGCAGATATATTAGTTAGCAACAAAACTATGATTGCCTTGATGTAGTGATCCTAAATATGAAAAATGGCTCATCTTACCCCAGTCTCCCCTACTGGCTGAATCCTACAGTTACTCTGTGTGTGTGTGTGTGTGTGTGTGTGTGTGTGTGTGTGTGTGTGTGTGTGTGTGTGTGTGTGTGTGTGTGTGTGCTTTTGCATAGTCATTTTCTGACTGGCCACATTTCACAGATCTCCCAGACTGTCAGCTGAGTCCTGTAGGGCTTCTGCAGGAAAGCTCTCAGCAGCAGCACAGCAGGAGCGTCCTATTGATTGGTGTGTTGACTCATCTGTTGACCCTGTGACATCCTCTGTGCTGCATCCGTGCGTCTGTCTCACTGGACTGCTGGCCAAGTTCAAAAGGACATTAGTGGAGACTTGTACAATTTAGCACTACTTTGTGTTGTTGTCATGGGCCTGATGTCGAGCCCAGTGTGGAGGCTGAGTGCTCACACAGGGCTTTTTCCTTTAGGGAGGACCACTGGATCAATGTAGAAAAATACAGAAAAAAGGCTTTCCAGTGTGTCATGCTGCTGCAAATTGCACATAAATTGACAGATCTCTAATGGCCCTTTAAGTTTTGAAGAATGTAGGTGCATGGACATTATTTGAGCCCTATTCACATGCATGGTGACCCAATGTCACTCCCAATATCGGCAACTCTGGAAACACAGGACAACCATAAGAATACAGGATCATTTTTACACAAGATAATGAAATTAACTGGAATCGCCGGTGCCCTAGATACAACTGTATTAAATCAAGATTTTACAATTAGTCACGTCCCGATTTAGCAAAGTGAAACTTGAGGTTTGCACTGGAGATGCATTTCCACCCCCCACAGATTCCACTACGGCCTCCATTTTTCACGAGGGGAGGAAGTTGTGCCTCTAGAGGACGGAGAATATGAAATTGTGTGACATAAGCATATTATTGCTGAAATATCAAGAGTTTGATTTGCATGGGATTGGTACTATCAGTGGATCTCTGTCTTCACTGTCGGTAATTCACACTGGATTTTTTTCTTTTACAATTCAAGAGCCAAGAATAAACTCCAATTAGCTACATTGTAGGACGTAATAGCAAGCGTGAAGTGCCAAGCCGTGTGTATGTGCAGTGGTCTGTAGTCTGTATACCAGAAAACCCAACAGCAGTTTTCAGACATAGCTGACTCACACAGGATTAGAAGCACTTTCTACGTTTACATGCATTCAAGAAACCAGATTTCTTTCCTAATTTAGCCTCAGAGGCACTCAAGAACCTATATATCTATCACTGATTCTTGAGAATTTGGATAAATCATGTCCCACTAAGAAAAATGCTATTTCTGTGGGAAATTTACAACATTTTAATGAATAAAAAGAATCAAGGGCATAATCAGGGGGTCCTTTGCACATTTGTAAGGTTCTTTTATAGGTTTATTTTTAATTTGTATTAATTTAATGATTATATGTTGGCCCATGGCCTACAAAACCAGTTGTCCTCGGATAGGAGATAATAATTTCAACTTGATTAAAACAACAAAAAGTAATAATTTCATTGAATAAGATCTTTATCACATGAAAGAGTACATCATAATATGTATTAAAAACTACAAACGATGGGTTTTGAACAATATTTACTATTATTTTGTGGTTGCTCAAAATGTGTCCCAGATATTCGTCACCACCGTCAGATATATATTTAAAAAATAATAATAAAAAAACTACAAGGTCAGTTACATTCCTGAGGAGCCCTTTTCAAACCTTCAGCTCTACTGCATGCTTCAAGACCGCTCAGGCTCCTGGAAGTTTGCTATTTTCTCTTAAATCTCTTCATATTTTTGGACACTGCTACTGTCACAACCATAACATGTCAACACCGTCACTTCTGTATAAAAAATATTAGATTAGATTATGGAATAAATGTATACTTTTTAAGAAGAGGTCTGATGCAGGTAGCAACAGGAGGGAAACAAGCTGGCTAATGTGAACAACTCATGCTCATCATGTGAAAGAGCAGGTTTTTGTCTCCACCGTCAGACGTCACCACCGTCAGGTTTTCTGTGTGACGGTGATGACTGAAGTCTGAAAAATGCTTATAACAGTGCTCAGGATTGTTATTTTTTGTACCAAATAGTTAAATAAAGTTGTTAAGCAAGGAGCCATTGACTTGAGTGGTATAAATTTTGGAAATGTATGTTTTAATGAGGCCACTGTCACCACCGTCAGATTAGTGTCACCACCGTCAGAGGCAGTTATATTGGTTTTAAATGAATATGCTTACAATATGTTTCTTTGGTGCTGTTGAGTTATTAAAGTAATAGTCTCTTTAATACAAAAATATGTTTTTCAAATTAAAAAAAAACATTACGGTGACTGTGTTGACAAAAACAAAGTAGCCTAATAACTGGAAAAACCTATTTTATGAAAAAAATACAAAATGAGGAGGTTGCACCGGTACATTGCTGAACAGCCAAGACCTTGGCCTATAATGATATTCCTTCAGATTTTGTAATTTAACAAACTTTTTTTTTTTTTTTTTTTCAAAATTAAAACCTGTTTTATCCAAATTCCCAAGAATCAGTGCTATGTTTTTCATTTCCTTATATTTTCATCAGGGGTAACGGCATAAAATTGTTAAGCAGTCTTCACTGAATGTAGAATTGGAAGTTTTTGTGTGTGTTTGTTGTGTTTATCCTGTCAGTTCCCTTATCCACTCACTTTTCCTGCACATGCGCACACCTAAAGAGCTGGTGTAGTGTCGAGTAAGGGTTTACATAGTCCACGAATCCGGTTTCTTAATCCTTTATCCCAGTTATGGAAACCTGCTTTCTCATTTACATGGCATTTGAGAAATCAGATAACTGCTTGTATGTGGCAAGTAAGCTGATTACTAAAATACAATGTAAACACAGTGACTGGAAATCTGTGTACTTATTGGATGCCAAAAGGTAGTAGTGGAATAAGGTTTAAGAGGAATTTGACCAGTATGCAGTATGATTTGCAAAAGGAAAACCAGTGGTGGAAACAGGAAACAAAAAATTGTCACTCAAGTAGAAGAATTGTTAAATTGCTAATATTTTCCTTAAATAGAAGTAGAGGTACTGGTGTAAAAATCTGCTGCTAAGTAAAAGTAAAAAGTAGCTCGTTTAAAATGTACTAACAGTGAAAGTTACTGGGTCTCTTTTTAGAAACAACAACTTGTTAGATGAGACCTTTTGTGTGCAATTCTAAAGGAGTATAAAGTTTGTTCTTGATTTTTTTTTTTTTTTCATCAGAAATTTGGAAATTCCAAAGAGAAAACATAAACCAAAAAGGCTCCACAATTTTATGATGGTCAAGTTTCAAGTTTTCTAGCAAGCCAAGCAAATGTGTTGTCTGTAGTGGGTGGAGGTTAAAAGTTGCAAAGTACAGTACTTAAGCAAAAATGTACTTCAACAAATTGTCAAGAAGCTGCAGGCTCACTAAAAAGCTACTCAATTACAGTAACTTGATTAAATGAAAGTAGTTACTTTAACCCCTGAGGAAAACAATGAATAGGAATTTCTAACATTTTCTACTTCCAAAGCAAGAAATCTCCCAGCGATTCCACAACCTCACATACAGTATTGTGTTCTGAAGAGAAATGGACGCCCGGTGCAAATGCCAAACTTGCTCCTGTTCTTTACACTATAGCTGTGACTAATCTCCAGATGTCTGTGATGGGGAGGCAAGTGGGGTGTCTCACCAATAGCCCCCCATTCATCCATCCCTTTTACTGTGCCCATTGCAGGGTGTTTGGCCTCACAGCTTCCCTGCCAATTGTCCTTGTCCAGGTCGCCACCATGCTGGATACCAAACTGTCACTGCTAGCTGAGACACCCCCCCCCCCCCCCCCCCCCCCCCCTTTAAAAAAAAAAAAAAAGGAAAAAGGAAAAAGAAAAACATTTGGCATTGATTCTCCTCCCCTCTCTCCTCCCTCATGCCCTGCTGCTCTCACTTAATTGAGTACCAGGAAAGCCCCGTGTGGTGGCATGGTGAAAAATGTGGACAAATGAGGGGAGACAGAGTGAGAGTGAAAAAAAGAAAACGCTGTGTGATTTATCACTTCCATTTGCATAATGGGATTAATAGGACCTCTGTGCATATTCAGTGGTGGGGGGTGGGTGAAAAGGATTGGGGGTTGTGGCAGGGGATGTAGATCAAGGCAGAGAGAAACAGCAGCAGATCAAACTTCACCAAACTGCAAGGGTACACCTGCTTGACTGGCCGGTGACGGGATCAGCTGTGCCGCCCCCTCTGCTTGCGGTTTTGATAACATGGCCTCTGGGGGTTGGAGGCGAAGGGCCCCACGATGAGGAGCAGACCTCCCTCCTTTAACCCCAAGTGTGCTGTGACATTTGGATGAAATTACACATCTCATTTATTTTCCATGGAAGCCCCTCTCTCCAGTGCAGTGATGCTCAGATGGCCAAGAGTCTGGGAGACAGTAAACAAGATTTAGCTGAGCGGAGAATGGTATGCAAACTGTGCAACCTGGCATCACGCGTTTCATCTTTTGGATTCTGTAACAAGTTTGTATTTTTGTAACAAAGTGCTAATCTGGGACAGTTTGCTGCTATGGGCAGCATAGTATAACTTTAATTATTTAATGTAACCGAAGGGCGGATTTATATTGGATGTTAATAGAAGAACTGGATTGTGACCAGCAATAGCCACTGTTGCTGAACAGACAAAGACAAGAGCACCACCTCTAGAAACTCCATCAACAAAAAAAAAATCCAAGCAAAATCATGTCACCATACTGGACAGACCACATGGCACCAAAGATGGAGAAAAAATGTAGCCCAAACTCTGATCCCACATATTACAACTTTAAAAGATAGTGCACCCATCCACCCACTGTGCACTACCACAGTAGTGGTGCTGTCTTCCTCTCATTGTTACTGAGTGCTGGATACTGGCTGGATGCTCCCAGCTAATACTCTGAAAAATCAATCAATCAATCAATCAATCAAACTTTATTTATATAGTGTCAAATCACAACAGAAGTTATCTCATGACGCTTTACAGGTAGAGCAGGTAAAGACCACGCTCTATAAATTATAGTAGAAAACAAGAAACCCAACAGATTCCCTCCTGAGCATGCTCTTGGCGACAGTGGCAAGGTAAAACTCCCCTTTAACAGGAAGAACCCTCAGGTAGACCCAGACTCAGGGCGGGCGGTCATCTACCTCTACCAGTTGGGTGGAGACTTCTGAACCTAAAACCAGAGGAAGTACTATAGAAGTACTTAAAGATAGCTGGCTAGTAATGTTGTGACTAGCTTCTTCTTTCCCTCCACTCCCCTCTATCACACACGTCTCCCGTACCTTTGAGACGCCTGCCAGCCACCGCTCTAACTGAGGACCAGCACAAGAAAATATTGTTGATATAAAAAAATAAGAAAAATGAACTGTCGCCATTTTAAGCCACTTTTGGCTGTAAAAATTCTGCTACACATCATCACACTCAAACTAATCAGTTATTTAAAATGATTCATTCATAGCTAATTCAGTCTCCCTCTGTCTCTGTGGTGGCTATTGTTCCTCTGGTGTGGAGTGATACAGGAAGTGCAGAAGTTACTGGATCTTTCTGGATATTGATAACCGTAAAGCAAGTTTTGTACAGTGATGCTAAACCTTCTTTGAGTGGATTATGGCAGTTATTTTTCAGAATGTTAGCTGGGGGGAAGTCCACCTCAATGGCAGGAGGCTAACAGTTAGCATTTGGAGCATCCAGCCAGTATCCAGCACTCAGTAACAATGAGAGGAAGAGAGCACCACTACTGTCCTACACAACAGCTAGAGGGTAAAGGAAATAATGTAGTTTTTCAAAATGGGTGAACTATGCCTTTAACATAGGCCTGTATGTTCATATGTTTTCTACACGCCTTTAGTCTTTCTCTGTTGGTTGGGGTGTTACAAAGCTGAAATCGGGCCAATTTCCCAACACAGACAGACCATAGATCTCTCCTCCAGTTAACGCCTTCTTGTCTGTCGCAGCTCTGACCATTGTTAAGGCAGGGCACAGATCCAAACCCAGCTGTCCAGCGACAATACATCTAAGCCCCAGTGGTACAGCAGAAATTTAGCCTCATCTGTTCACTGAGCATGGTGAAATCCAGTGACGTAATGGAAATAAAAGCAGCAAAAAAATATTCAAAGAACAGCACAGAACAGGAGGTACCCAAGTTCAACAGCAATCTGGACAAGTACAAATAATACAATATTATGGTAAAAATTGTTTAAAATATTTTTAGAATGGCTTTGCAAAGTGTTTTCAACTGTTTTCAATCAGGGAGACATTTAGGCACATTAACCCTTTGAAACCCACAACTATATGTGGGTGCAGTTTTATTGTTTTTGAATTGTATTGTTTTTTTTTTGTTTTTTTTGTTTTTTTTTTGTTTGTTTTATTTCACCCTCTTATCAAAATCCACTTCCGTTCTTTTCCTTTAATTTTGGGGGAATTTTATGGTAATAATTATAAATAACTTTTCTTTTACAATTTGTTTTGCTAATGTTCTTTTAATTTTGTACTACTTTTCATTTACTCACCACCTTATTTCCTGCGTTTTTGAACAAAATTGTGAATTTGTGCAGTGAAAGCCATCTGAATGTAGCCTCTTTTACAAGCATTCAAAAACAAGAAATCTGATCTCAATCCAGCATCACTAATCTTATCTTAAAACATATCATTTTTAATAATTATATAGTTTTCTTTTAATTTTTCAATTTTTTCAATTTTTTTTTTTTTTAATATTAGCTGAATTACTGTAAGGTGATCTCGTTGGCATTAATGCCAGAGTTTGTCTCGCTCATACAAATCTCAGTGCAAAGTGCTCTACCTGACAACTCAAAATGTTATTCCAGTTGTGGCAGATGCATGTGAAATTCAGTGTGATCACAATCATGCACACTTATAAGGGTTTGCCCTCCCATTCTGCGTTGCTGTGATATTTTCCAAGCCCAGTGAGTAAGCCCAGCTTACCCTGTGTTTATGAGAGAAGGGAAACAATGAGTCCTTTGGATCATGCTATAATCCCTGAAGCCTCGTTCAGGCTCCAGGTTGCTAGAGTGCCACCCCTGATTTAATTACCTCCCTCTGTCTGACAGACCCTCTGCATGCTCTTGCTGCCATCTTTGCATACATACACTCAAACCCTTACATAACCTCTCTAGCTCCAACTAGGAGTGAAGCATACCATCATTTATCTGCTAAAACATGCCGACGCCCACCTGGACGAGCCGGTGAGCACGGTGAGGGTCATGTTTTTTGACTTCTCCAGTGCTTTCAACACCTGCGATTCTACTGGGTGAGAAGCTGATGGCAATGCAGGTGGATGCCCCCCTTTGTGTCTTGGATTGCTGACTACCTGACTGGCAGACCACAGTATGTGTGCTTGCAACACTGTGTGTCTGACAGAGTGGTCAGCAACACTGGGACCCTGCAGGGAACCGTCCTGTCTCCCTTCCTCTTTACCCTCTCCACCACAGACTTCAACTACCACTCAGAGTCCTGTCATCTTCAGAAGTTCTCTGATGACTCTGTGATAGCTGGGTGTATCAGGAATGAGGAGGAGGCTGAGTACAGGGCTGTGATAGGAAACTCTGTCTCATGGTGTGAGCAGAACCATCTGTAGCTCAAGGTGTCAAAGACCAAGGAGCTAGTTGTGGATCTGGGGAAGGCCAAGTCTCCGGTGACCCGTTTCCATCCAGGGTGTCAGCGTGGACATCGTGGAGGACTACAAGTATCTGGGAGAGCACACAGATAATAAACTGGGCCAGAGCTGTCTCTACTTTCTGAGGAGGCTGAGGTCAACATCTGCTCTACATTGCTGAGGATGTTTTATGAATCTGTGGAGGCTAGCACTCTCCTGTTTGTTGTGGCATGCTGGGGCAGCAGGCTGACGTCAGCAGACGCCAACAGACTCAACAAACTGATCAAATAAACTGAGTGGTGTCAGAGAGGAGGATGCTGGCCAACCTACATGGCATCTTCGAAAATGTCTCCCACCCACTGCATGACACATTGCTCAAGCACAACAGTGCATTCGGTGCTGATCATGCCAAGATGTACCACAGAGCGCCACAGGAAGTCATTCCTACCTGTGGCCATCAGACGTTTTAACGCCTCCTGTGGAGGGTCACGAGGCCTGAGTTAACAGACTGCAGAACTGGACACCATTTGAACTGTTTATTTACCCATTTAACAGTGCAATACTATATACCTGAAGGACTTGACAACAATTCAACAGTGCAATATCCCTGTGTATATATGGTGTACATAGGTATACTTTAAAACATATTTCTGGTTTCTTATTCCTGTATTTATAGTTGTAATATTTTGTATCATTAATGCACATATTGAGACTTAATGCACATAATGCACAAAGTTTGGATGCAACTTTATACATAATGCACATACTTAAAATTTGTAAGGCACATATTTTTATGTTTCGTATTCCTATTTCTTATAATTTAATTCATCTATTGAGAATTGAGCAACTGCAACTGATCCAATTTCCCCTCGGATCAGTAAAGTATTTATGATTCTGATTCTGATCTGTGTTTTTCGTAGTCCCCTAACCTTGACTATAGTGTGTTGTGTCTGTGCAAAGTGGTGTTTACACAGTCCTCTACTGAAGATGGAGGTGTGTGTGCACTTCCCTAAAATCTGAGATTCAGCTGTACCCTGGCCCAGGTAGATTTGGTACATCCCAAATCCAACAGCCAACCCCATCAGCTGACAGGATGATGCTTTACATATCCTTAACAGCAGCTCCTCCACTCACTTGAGTGTTTTATTTTATTTTATTTATTTTTTTATTTTTTTAAAAAAAGGAGCCAATTCACTGAATGTTTTTTTTTTTTTTTTGTACATGGATAGATTATCAACTGTTGTAAAACTTAATTAACTACGTATCAACAAGAGCAACTGGAAATGCCTGCTTCATTTGAACAATATTTCACTAACTAGGACCACGCCATTGTGTAAAGTTTAAATAGTTAATTTGATCAACAAGAAGATTCAGGAAGAGATAAGATGAGGGTCGTTGACGATGGATGTTAGTGTCGGGGGGAGTGATGGAATCTTGATGAGGGAGGATGGCGTGTGCGGAGAGAAGAAGAAGTCGAGGCTGGAGCGTCTGGGAACCCGGGGGAGGAGACTCAGGGTGGGGGCACGTCTCGATGAGCAGTTTTTTCTGCTTCATCATCCCCCGATGGTTCCTATGATGAGGGAGAGAGTAGAATTACTGAGGGTTTGGGGGGGTGGGGTTTGAGAGAACTGAGACAAACGGGAGAGGTGGAGGTTAGGCGTGCTTATATGTGCGTGCAGGTATGTGGCTGGGAGTGGCACAGGTGATTTGGGTTAACAAGGCACGGGTGTTGTGAATTAGTGAGAAGGAGCGAGGCGTGGTCCTGTTCCTGAACTTAGTTATAATAATAACTTCATTAGTATAACTAAGACATATTTTTTACATACATATCCTTAACAGCAGCTCCTCCACTCACTTGAGTGTTTTTTTTTTTTTTTTTTTTTTTTAAAAAGGAGCCAATTCACTGAATGTTTTTTTTTTTTTTTTTTTTTTTTTTTTTTTTTTTATGTACATGGATAGATTATCAACTGTTGTAAAACTTAATTAACTACGTATCAACAAGAGCAACTGGAAATGCCTGCTTCATTTGAACAATATTAGTATAACTAAGACATATTTTTTTACATGCATAGATTATCAAATATGATACAAGTTATGAGCCAGTTATGCAGGCAGAGGGGTGGGTGGGGACTATTTGCATATTCCCAGATCCACAGATACTTTAGTGGAAGGTTTAGTGTAATATGTAAGCTGTTTAAAGGCATGAAGTGATGCTTTTTCATTTAAAACAAAACAAAACAAATAAAAAAAAAAACATTCTGAATATGTAATATCAATGAGCAGAGATGATTCATGACTTTTAGGGGTTTAATCAATGCAATGTCAATGAAGAATCATTGGGGGAAAAAACAGGTTATGGAGGCCAGCCTCTCAGAAATGAAGCAGGCTAGCATGTGTGTGCATACAGAAACACACACACACACACACACACACACACACATACACAATCCCCTCTGAGCAGGTGAGAGCTGTGCAGATGCTCTTCAGTCGGCAGGAAAAATAAGCCCTTAATTACCACCCAGTCTGTCTCTGTCTCTCCTCTTCTGTTCTTTGCCTCCATCTCTCCCTTCCCTCCTCCTCCTCCTCGTCTTCCTTCCCTCCATTGCACTGCACTGCGGTTGCGGTGGTTGCCTCAAGGCTGGCGATTGCGGTGCGGGGCTCCTCCGAGAGCCTTCCCTTGTTATTATCCTTAAACAAGCAATTACAGCTGAGTCCCCAAGTGGAGCAAAATAGAGAGGGCACACCCAGAGAAAAGCTCTGTGTTCTTCAGAGAAGCGAATTGCAAAGCTCTCCAGGGTAATTTTGTTGCTCGACTTGGCCGCACACTCCTACCAGCAGCATGATTGAAGAAACGCCATGATGAGTATGAAAAAAAAAGAGTGGGAGAAAAGAAAGCAAAGTTTAAATAGCACAGTTGAAAACAACATAAGTGGAATTGCTATGTTTGACATTAGATGGTTACGAAACACATTTTTCTATTTTTGCAAAGGAATTGCAGCACTTTTCCTGCACTCAGGGATTTGTGGAACAGTAAATTAGCGGACAGCGAGGCTTCAGGTATGACCGAGGCAATAGTGACACGCCCATTGCCTGGCCGCATTGCCAAAGCAATTTAAAGCTGCACAAGGCATCAATGCACATTGGCAGCTCCAAATGGCAGCAAGATGTTAACCATAGGAGTTTCAAAACCCAGAAATCACAGAACGAGAAATCATGCAACATGGCATCAGTTGACTGCACAGCCCAACATGGCTGCTCTGTAACTGCTTCATACCAAAGGGACAAGAGGCAACAGTTCTCATGCTTAGGAGTTTATTTTTTGGATGGAGCACTGCTCGCTGCTGTTTGGAAGACCAATCTATTTGTTTGTAGTTTGCTCTTTGATATAAACCCAAATTTATTTCTATATAAGCATGAATACAATCAAAACATTTGAATGTTAGGGTTAGACAAAGAATTGTTGAAATCAATAGTTAAATTTAAAGTTATTGTGTTCTTTTTTTTTGTTTTTTTTGTTTTTTAATCTGTATTTTTTTCCACATGTTTTTGCAGAGCAACTCAACACATCACCACTGAACTGGTCTTGGCTGCCTCTCCTCATCAGATCTCTTCATCTTTATTAGCCATCCTATGGAAATTTAAAGAATTCCAAGCAATTTCCTCTTAGCCCCCTAAAACAAAACACATTTTGTTTGTTTGTGTTGCATCATAATAGCCCTGTGCCATTTGCAAGTTAGTAAATAAAAAGACCCCAGAAGTGCTTGATGAGTAGTGGCAATATGTGCATATCACTTGTCACCACTAATTGCACTGTGTGGGTGGTGACGTCACCTGCCACCAAAATTAAATGAGCAATGAATCTAGATTTTATGCAATTTCAGTTTCATTTTGGTGTCCTCCTTTTTTTCTGGGAGTAACTCCTAATAATTACATAGCATTTATGCAACTAAGACAAAAGAAAAGCAGCAAAAACCTCATAGCATTGTAGAATCACTGGAAAATGATCCACAGTGATGTGAAACAGTAACGGAATGCAGGAAATGAACAAAAACTCAGGTTACGCTGGGACTGCACTTCAAGAACTTTGTTACTAGGTTGGGACGGTTTTCCCCTTCACTTTCTGTTTCCTCCATGATGTCATGTGTTGTTGTCTGGCAAACATTAGTGCCATTTCCACCACCACTACCCCCTATAGTACATATTCCCCCCTCTCCTGTTTCCCTCAAAGTTACATCACAGGCATTACCTCACTGCACAGTGCGGTGTACTGTAAACACACTCAATGTGATGTTGCCATAACAATGTGTTCCACTGGCTTTTAGTTCAGCCCAGTCCAGTGCTGAGGCAGTCCATCACTCATAAAGCTGTAATGCTGGTCACTTGAGAGGCTGCAGGTCTCCATACTGCTTTCCTCTTCTCGATGACGGCAGATTGTTTTTCACGATGAGTGAGAGAGGGGAGAATGTATTCACCAGATGTGCTGTATTAAATAGACAAATGGAGCATGGGAAAGCTCTATAAAAATAATGGCACAATTTAAAAAAGCATGACTTCAGGGCTCTACACTGAGAAAGCATTAGGTTTTAGCTCACTGGAAGTCTTGTTCAGCTTGAGGATTCATTTTGTCCAAAAGACTCAATTTCATGTTAGGAAAAAGTCAAAGCAATAACAAGTCTTTAAAGCTGCACTAAAGGATTCCTGACCACTAGAGGGCGCTGAGAGCTCCAACTCTGTCTACAAACAGGGTCAGTCCTGCTCACAGGATCACAGCAGTCAAAGAGTCTGTCCGCTGGAAAATAGTTGAGTCTGAGACAGACCTCCAAG
The DNA here is from genome assembly GCF_902150065.1 of Myripristis murdjan. Lineage (NCBI taxonomy): Eukaryota > Metazoa > Chordata > Actinopteri > Holocentriformes > Holocentridae > Myripristis > Myripristis murdjan. Next base: position 33,969,399 of record NC_043986.1, on the reverse strand, counting down.
AAAACAGCAGCTTACAATGTATAGATACATTTTAAAGTTCAGCGGCCTCTAGTGGTCCTGCACATAATGACACTGTGGTGTGCTACTACAGGAGCAACAAAGTCTGCAGAGCACGTTGGCAGCAGGGTTGCCAAGTCTGCGTTTTTCCCGCCAAATTGGGCTACTTTTTAAGTGTTGCCGCGGGTAACAAATTTTGTCCGCGGGTTGGGCTTGGCCAGACATGAATAAAGATTCATATTTTGAATGACCAATGTTTATACCCAAATCCTGTCAAACTGACTCCAGGCCAGATCAGCATATAAACTATCCACATATGTCGCCTGCTCCACAGACAAATAATATGCCAATGCTGTGTGAGGCCACTCAGCACATGACCAATCACATCATCAGCACCACTCAGCTGAAGTAAGGTATCCCATATTATATTTTAAGTTCTGATATACTATAAATTAAATAGGTGAAAGAACTGTTTCGGTAAATTGCCTTTAATGTTTATGGTGTTATTTTATAGATATTATAGTGCATTTTGCAATTATAGCAATGCTGTTGGACTTTAAAAGCAACATATATGGATTTTATGGGGATATTTTGAGTTCTGGTATTGGGCTGATTTTTTGGGCCCTTTTTATACCAGGTTGGGCAGGTTTTGGGCTGGTTTTGAGTTGCTGTTTGGCTGCTTTTGTCTCACAGACCTGGCAACCCTGGTTGGCAGGGTGGGTGTTGGGTCAGTCAGCACACCTTTCACCCAGGTGACCCTGTTTTAAATTCAAGCTAGAGCCTGTTGGCTTTTCGGTGGCTAATTTTAACAAACATTACCTAGTGAATATTAGCCAACATTGGCTAATATTAGCAAGCTAATGCTAGCTAATGTTTTGTAATCGTAACCCTGACCTTTTCCTAACCTTACAACAACCTTTTCCTGCCCAAGTATTTTTAGTGGCTAGCTCGCTTTTCATTTTGCTTGCTAGCGAGCTAAAAGCTAACGCACTCAAGACACGGTCCCTTGGCTCATATCAGAGCTGCTCCTGTGGGTTGTGTGTGCTACACTGCAAAAAGTCAAAATCTTACCAAGATTATTTGTCTTATTTCAAGTCAAAAATGTCTTATTTCTAGTCAAAATATCTCATTACACTTAAAATAAGACATGATCACCTCAGAAGTAACTTGTTTTTAGACAATTTTCACTTGTTTCAAGTGAAAATTCGCTTGAAACAAGTGAAAATTTGCTTGTTTCATTGGCAAAATTTGTTTCTTGTTTCTAGCTAATTTTCACTTATTTCAAGTGAATTTTCACTTTTTCCACTGGCAAATTTTGCCAATGAAACAAGCAAATTTTCACTTGTTTCAAGTGAATTTTCACTTGTTTCAAGTGAAAATTCACTTGAAACAAGTGAAAATTGTCTAAAAACAATTTACTTCTGAGGTGATCATGTCTTATTATTTTGACTAGAAATAAGACATTTTTGACTTGAAATAAGACAAATAATCTTGGTAAGATTTTGCGTTTTTGCAGTGTACTAATTTAGGAAACGCCCCTGTGGGTCTATAAGACAGTTGGAACAAAGGACTTATGTGGTCGCATGGGTTGGAGGACTTGTTTTCTAGTTTTGTGTTTATGAACACTGATGACTTTGTCAGCCGCAGAAGCAGAAAATTATAATTATGTCAACCAAAAATTTGTATTTAAGAATCATTGATTATGTGTTGCACCGTCTTTCGTATTCCCACATGATTTGCAAAATGGTTTGTTACAATGTAAAATGTGGGTAAATTGTAGTAAATGAGCAAAACATTCAAAATCACTTATATGGTTATTTAAAGCGCCCAAAACAATCATTTGATATGATTTAGTGCTGGGGGCCCATATAGAAAGACTACAATGTCTACAATGTATGTGGAAAGTGGGGATACAATTAAGAATAAAACATAGGGTTACAGTAGTCATTCTCATACATTTCATAATAAGGAAAAGCTTCCAGGGAAATGATTTACAGTTAAAATAATCTCTTAGTCATTTTGCTGGGAATCCCCTGGAACCCCTGGGGTACCCCTGGATGGCACGGGACCCCAATTTAAGAACCACACATGTACAGAGATGATGCGGACGCTTGAACTGGCCCGTCTCTGTGACTGTTAATGACATGTTATTCGTCTTGCCGTGATGTTGCCCACATTTGCACAGTATAGACAGACACTGAGTAATTAAACTAATTAGAGTATAGATAAAGAGTAACTCAGCACTCAGTCCCATAAGGCAGACAGCAGCAGAGGCTAACTGCTGCTGCACTGCCCTCTAGGCTGTGAAACTGTCAGGCATGTTGCACCTCTGGACACACCCAGCCTGTGATGCCACATCACAGCTATGCTGCAGGTGTTTTAGCAGCTCTCAATGGCAACTGCCAAAAAATACCTGTGGCAACAGCACCGGTTGGGTGTGTTCACAACAGTGTTCATTTTGACAAGTATTTGAATTGTAGCTTTAGGCTTAGTCATCTCTTGAAAAGGTTTTTTGTCATTTATTGGACATCAGTCTCAGTCAAGCTTTAGGCAGAGGTACTTCAAATAATTTTAGTTGTAGTCATTTTAATCAGTTAGTCAAATAACAGGACATTTTAAAAATAGTCCTGTTGCATTTTCTGAGCTTCCTTGGCTTGTTGTTCTGACCCGTTCTCCTGCTTGTGTTAAGGTGTGGCATTTGCTCTTTATTAATATTTTATTGAAAGTGAGCATCATTTTAACACTTTACACTTTATGAACTTTACATCTGAAACAATACAAAGGATGAACTACTGTATGCCTCAAGTATGTCAACATTAAAGTTCATACATAAAGACTACCACATGCTCTTCTCTTACCTACAGTGATTGTTAGAGCTTCAGTGCATCACAGGCCAGTTTTTACACCAGAGATTCATGACGTGATGATTCGGAACTTGCAACTACTGGCAAAAGCAAGCCAACACGTCTGGTCTGCAACTTTCTAAAACCTGCCAGTTTACACCAATGACACTACATCAGACGGTGTATCGTTTCCACGGCAACAGGACTCTTTACTTCAGTGTTTCTGTGTGTTTACGTCAGTGTTTCTGAACTACCCAGCTCTCTGTAACTGGGTACTTCACAGCATAGCTCCATGCTGCCTTCACAGGAACGAGACGTCATAGTATCATCAATAAAACTCATCAACGCAGCATTTACGGTGGCAACAGAGGAAAATGGACGCTCTCTTCCTCGAACGCCGTGTCATCGCCGTGGCTACAAATTTACAAGAGGGATATTTCGCAGTCGGACTTCCTGGTATAAAACAATTCCCAGTAACCATTTTTTTCATATAATAACAATTGTGAAAGGACTCTCAGGTCATTTCTTCCTGGCTCCCTCATGTCCAGGGAGCTCTACAACCCTGTGTTTCTCAGAAGCCAACATTACAAGTAGAAGCTCTGTGCAGGTGGGTTCACTCACTGTAATTACAATGTGAAATGTGTGCTGTATCTAAATGTTGCTTTATTTAATGATTTCTTGACCAGTCTCCCTGAAAATTTCAAGGTCTTTATGCTTGATTTGCATACTGATGTTCACTGGAACATTTGCAACGTAGGTTATTAGGCCACTTCCATAATAACATAATATTTATATATATAGTTAGTTGACCTCTATTCAGCATGTCTTCTTTTACTTTATATTTTTTCCTGCCTTAATATTTGAAACCTTTGCCACTTTCTTACCTGTTTGTTTTTTCAGATTTGAATAAATAACACCACTGATTCACTTACACCTTGTATACTCCTGTCTTTTGGTCTGTTCAACTACAGCATCACTGCATATGATACATATGCACACACTAAGGCAGAGGCATTATCCTTAGGGCGTCCTGGCAGCTCACCGTGCAGAGCGAGTACCATATACCACTGATGCTACTATCTGGCCGCAGCCCTTTGCTGCATGTCGTCCCTCTCTCCGCCCTGTCCTTCCTGTCTCTCTCCACCGTGACTGTCTGATAAAGTAGAAATACCCCAAAAAAATAATCTTTAAAAATAGAGAGAAAAAACACTATCCTGCTAGTTTTGAGGCAAGACTTTGTGGGCCCTAGAAGTCACATCTGTTCTGCAGCAGTCGACTTCCTCCCAAGGCTCCCAAAGACTTGATAGCTCTGTCAGGGTTAAACACATAGCTTGCACACACACATACACACACACTTGCATGTGCACATGTGCAGAAACACGCACACACATGCACGGTGCACTGAGACTATGATGAGTCAAATTGAGGGTTGCTAATTATAGCCTAGGGAAAGTTTTGCCTTTTTGCTCATCACCAGCTCTCTTAGGGAAGAGGGGAGGAGGACTATTGGAGGTGGCGGGTTGGGAATGGGGGTGGGGGTGAGGGTGAGGGTGCGGGTGCGGGCGGGGGTGGTGAGTGGGGGGTGCACAGCCTTCCTTTTCTCTGCATCCGGCCCTTCCTCTTCCTCCATCATGCATGCTCATCCTGCACACTCTTTACATCTGGACCCCTTCACCCTCCACACCCCCCACGGTGGAAGGAGGCAGCTTCCACCCTTTCCACCCCTCCACCACTTAGGCTGTCCTTCTCTCTGCTCTCAGAAGAGGATTAGCGTAGTTACCCTTTACCCTCTTTATTTTATTTTATTTTTTTTTTTTTCCGACTCGCCTCGCCTCTTCTCATTCAGGGAGGGGTGTGTCTGCTGCTCCATGGCCCCTGAAACTGATGTGCTGCTAAATAAATAGGAGGATAAACTATAGCTTTCAGTCAGTGTTCAGCATCATGAAAACAACCACCTACACCAAGCAAAATCAATAATACCCCAGGAAAGCATGGATTTGTTGCTTTTTTTCACCCTTAACTCTCTGAAACCCATGAGCCCACAGATGGGTTTTCTTCCACCCTCTCAAAAAAAAAAAAAAAAACATTTATTTCATTCAGTTATTCAATCAATCAATCAATCAATCAATCAATGAGTCAATACGCAGTCAATACTTAATGCTCACATTGTTTTCTATGAAATAACTACTACAACTACTACTACTACTACTACTAATAATAATAATAATAATAACATAGTAAATTGTCATATAAAAATTAAAATAACTACTCTTTATTTTGCCTTACTAATTGATTTTTTTTTTTATTCAATACTGTTTGAATTGGGTTTTTTATTTGATTTTATTTACAGGAGGTAAAAAATATTTTTTTCTTCTTTTGTCAATTTTTTATGTTTTTTATGAATACTTTTTAGAATTTTCAAACAAGACTTTTTCTAAAAACAAATGCATTGATCAATTACTTCATTCATTCATTCATTTGTAAGAAATAAGGGAATTTTGTTCACAGGGTTAAATGAAACCTGGGTTTCAGAGGGCTAAAAGATTACTATCATCAAACTTGAATCAGCTTGCTACTATTTACTATGATATGTATCAGTTTTCATCACACAGATTTAAACAGGTTTCAGGTGTGTTTACTCTTCCAGTGCATGGTTGGCAGCATCTGTCCATGTCGATATTTAGTCTGCGCTCACAGAAGAGAATCTATTTGGCAATGCTGCATTGAGGTTTTCAGCTCCACTCATGTAAACATTTTTTCATGTGTGGAGCAATATTATGAGTATATGTACACACACACACACACACTGTATATGTGCATTCTGCTGCATAGTGTGGTTTCTGTGGCCTGGGGCTGTGAGGGTGATATAAACAGCTAATTAGAGCTTACCCTTTCCCCTTAACCCTCTTTAGGGCCGACCTCCCCCCTCAAGTCCTTCAGACTCAGAGTCCCAAAATGTGACGCCAGGGTTCGTTTGCCCCCAAGCCTACCAGCTGTGGGAACAGATATCACTAGTTTCAAACCTTTGTCCTTTTTGGACGGACAACAAAACTCAAAGAATCCATCCCAAACATGGCCTGTAGCTTTTAAAATCAGAGCTATCGATTCAAACCAAAATCTTACCGGCTACTTTACTATAGAACTACTAAGGTGTTGTTTTCCTTGGTATGGCTCAGGCCATTATACAACAGCTAGCCCCAGTGGAGCCATTTGATTGGACAAGAGGCATCCCATGAGTGCTGATACACAGCGCAACAGCACGTCGACATTTTCCTATTATGTATCACTCTGCTTGATAAGTGTTCTGTAGTTATCGTTGATTGTATTAACAGCTATGATCTATGCTATAACTAAATTTGCACCATGACAGCCCAATGATGGACATGTTTCCAAAAATAACATTGGAGTTAAATTGCAAATGGTGGTCAGAAGAGGACGGAGGAGAGGGAAGATGCTTGAATATGGATATGGCTGCTTTTTTTTTTTTTTTTTTTTTTTTTTTTTGCCCCACTGTTGACTGTAAGGCAGCGCTGCCTCCCTGCCTGTGGTTGTGATTAGAGCTGTAGTTAAGATGACCACCTGCTAGTTCAGGAAACTGTTAAGTCCAATTCAGTTGTTAAATCCAGACAGAACAATGTGTGTTAGCGGAAAAATTGCTGAAATTAATCAATCATAGCCTGTTGTCGCTTCTTACCATTAGCTGATAAATGGTATTATTTGTGGAACATTTGTGTAAAAGCAATTTCATCCTCAAGGTAGTGCTGTTATACTGAATATCAGCACGGCTGGGATTATTGTCAGCACTCCAAAAATCAAGCCCAACAGCACCCAGAGCATGGTTTTACCAACCTGCAGATACTCACTCTGTAATAACATATTAGTTAGTTAGATATTAGATATTAGTTATCAAAGGAACAAGCAATCTCAGAATTTCAGTGCTGCATATTTATATTTGTGTTCCTTTTATATATATTGTATTTGTTTTTCTTTTTCTTATGTTCTTGTAAAAAATTTAATTCAGACTGAGTAAACTGCAAAAGAATTCCAATGTCCATGTGCAAATAGCAAATAAAGTCTTTCGAGACTACTGAATGCACCATCTGAACTCCTCCAGGCTTAATAATTCTATTTTCTACACAATCAATCAATTAATCAATCAATCAAGAGGGAACCACAATTTAATTTCATTATTCAACCTGTTGTATAATGACAAATAAACTTCCTTGTATCCTTTCAGCGCTTGACTAAAGACAACAATAGTTGACCAATATGTGTTGTCCACCAAGACCACCTGAACGCCTTGCTTTGTTTGAGATCTGTGGCAGAGACATCAGAACTCTAGACTGAGCACAAACTGCCCAGTTTATGACATAATATAGCCGTCCCACAAACCCAGCCCCAGCACAAAAATTTCATTCAATCAAGGTGAACCACAAGCCCAAATTGAACAGTTATGACTATTTCTTGAAAACTGCTAAAGCATTCTATTTCCTGTGGTAGTTACATTAATACCCCCCAAAATGGCCAAAGATTCCTTGCTAGCTAGGGTATCACTAGCTTGACTGGTACCATTAACATTGGAATTTGACCACATTAAGGTAATTTTGTAGCGTGGGTGGAATTTTGACCTCCCTCCTGAGATTTAGTTCCTTTTCCAAATTCCTCCTACCCTCATGAATGCTTGTGCATTAGGCTTCAATGCCGATGCGATGGGGGAATTTGTGTCTCTGACTCGGGTTATAGGGTTAGTGATGTGATCGGCTATGAGGTACAGCAACAGTTTCTTGAGGCGATTGGTTGTTTGAATCGCACAAAACATATTTTAACAAATGAAATGACAGTTCCAGGAACAGTCCAGAAGACCAGATATTCCTCCCATTGCAATTAGTTTGGCTCATGCCCTCCGTGCATAATGGTGATTTGTCAAACTTATGAAGAAAAGAAGCTTAAAGAAGGTGTTCAAAGCTAACGCAAGCTGTAAGCACCAGGGGTGGAAATGGGCTGGAATGCACTCCAACAATATTCTTTAACCCTGTATAGGGCACTCATTGAAATACTTTGAAATTCAAAAAAACAACCCTAGCCTGTTATTAGAGAACATGACAGGACTTTATTACTTCTATAAAATGTTTCGAAAATTTTCATTTTGTAATAGAAAATCAAAGCCATTGAGATTGGTCAAATGCCACAATCATGTGACCTGGGATGTAGAGCGATCTTTGCTGATTGGCTGGGTGAAGACCAAATGATTAATGAACTAACTGAGACAGGGGATGGGCCTGATATGTAAAATTTCTGAAATTACCAAAATAGTCACTTGCCCTATAAAGGGTTAAGATTGGATTCTCTATCTCCAGCATTCAGTCCAAGCTTGTGCACTGCCCCCAACAACTTCCATTAAATTAGTTTAGATTAGTGGTACTAATCAAATGATTATATTCAGCTTTAGGTTGGGGTCCAAATCTGTGCCAGGATAAATGGCAATGCTGTTCCGTTTACTATAATGTGCCTTTATTGCCATTAATTCAGTCTTTTAGTCTTTTTTTTTTTTTTTTTTTTACTATATCTTATTTTTTTCCAAAGTTCCAGTATGTCTTTCCTACTATTTCATTGCCTTTTTCCATGTTTTTGAAAGAAATCACATAAATTGCTGAGGTGAAGCGCTTAGGCTTCAAAGGGTTAAAAAATATTTTTCCACATCCCATCCTTCTGACAAAATATATTTCCTGTTTGTCCTTTTTCTTTTAACTACTAGTATGGTTAAGAACTTTTATAAGCTTTATTTAATTGGAAATGAGCCTTTTCTAGATTTGTTTCAATATTTTGGTTGTTTTCAAAAGCCTTTAACTTGGATTTTTGCAGTCTGTAGTCTGTATGTTCTCAGGACACTTGTGTGAGGCAGAGGGCACGGTGGTTGGACAGAGGTTTGGGAACTGGGGTGCAGGATGGACTCGAGCTTCATACTGTTGTTTGAGAGGATCCTTCAGAGGGAGGTTGCAGCCATAACCCTTCTTCCCATGTGAATGAGCCCCAGGATCCAGCCCCACTGGGCTATGGTACCACACATTTGAGGTTCTACTCCACCAGTTACTGCCCCCCTCATCCTCTACACACATACACACACACATACACACACCACTCTTTACTCTGAACACACTGCACCACCAACCACACCCTCCCCCTCTTCTCTGCCTTTCCCCTGGCCCGTAATTGCTTTTCTTCCTTTATTCTCACACTGTGAGAAGTTTGACAATGTACATAAACGAAATTCCAGAATAGCAGCGGGATATGGAAAATGCACATGTGGAAGCAGTTTGCCGCCCCTCTGGAGAAGACTGGGAATCTACAGTTTTATAGATTTGTTCTGAGCGGGAGAGGATGCCATTATCAAAGCACAGCAGACAGGCCAACATGACGGGAGGAAGGGAACAGTTAGGACCCACTTCCACTTGTTTGTGTGCTCTACCTTGTTTTCGAGGCCATGTTACCCTACACAGGGCTATCTTTAGCATGCTACTCTGTCCACGTGTTCACCACTGATTTATGCAGCTCCTGGAAAACTAGAGAGCTCCTCAAGCTAGTGCCTCCATTGCTAATTTGCTGTGGTAACACATGATCGAAGTGTTTGGTATCCTGGCAAAGGAAAGAGTGAATTCTTCGTAAAGAGTGTGTGGACACGAACCGCAAACAATTTGGAAGCATTCTGCCACCTGACAGTGATTAGTGTTGGGCAGAGCATGATGAAGCTGGCTTGTCTTAGTGGGGTGGACAGGGGCGGGAGGAGCTCTGCTGGAGACTCATCAGTAAGCTAGATCTGAGGAACCCTCCTCGCTGATTAATTCTGACAGACCATGCAACACCTTCGCCCCACCTTGGCCATACAGGTCTTGCAAAATTAGCCGGCTGTAATTGAGGTTAGCATACATCTGAGAGCTGCTTCATAAGTGGACTGCTCACTGGACTTTCAGTTGACAATGTGAGCCCTTTGAACACTTTAAATATGAACAGTGTGGCACCAGATGTGCTTTGCAAAAAAATGGTTTCCCGATCAAGCTAACTGCTTCCATACAACTCAGTGGGGGCTTAAACGGATAGTTCACCCATTTAGAAAATGTCGATATTGTTTCACTTCCCCCCATTGCTGTAACACAGGACCAGTGGGTGATTTGTTAATTTTTAAAAAGGTGGGATGATTTATTATGAGGGAAAATCCCCCCCAACCCCTGACATCCTCCCCACATGTGCCCTCCATGTAGGCCCATTTGTTTTGTAGGGTTGGGGTTAGGATTATGAATCTTACAATGACACAAAACAAGAAAACCTTGGGGAAAATAGGCTACATAATATGTTAAAAAATGACCACTGATTGCAAAGTAATTGGGGGATGGAGAAAAGGGATGACAATAATAACAACATTTTCAAAATGGGGTTACCATCACTTTGAGATTTTCCTCAATCTAGAAGCTACTGAGGGATCATAGTGGTTTTACAGGTTGTAGTACAGGCTGCAAACTAATGTATTACAGCATGTATCTTTACACATGAATATCCCCATTAAATCCCCCTCCCAACAGAAGACACTTGTTTACAATAGCAACATGAACGTAATCTTAAGGTATTCTTTGAGGATTAACATTATGCAGCATTTGGAGTAGGAGTATGGGAACTGTTCATGGTCAAACACACACATTTCCCTCTGGAATAATCCAGTTGACCTGTTCAGCTGTGTCACTTTGTCCTTTGGACACAAAACAGAACACTTCCATACCCCCTGTCTTCCTATCATTCATATAGCTCCAACCGCCCTGGCCCCCCACATACCCAAACCCAGTCTGGATGGAAGTGAAGTCCTGTTTGCTGCTGTTTTACAACAAGGGAATCTGACCCTCATCACTCCAGTTGCAGGAGTCAGGGGGCTGTGGGAGGGAGATGGTAAAGGTACAACCAGCTCCAGATGTCAGCAGATAAGTAAATCCTCCCAAACTATAAAGCATAAAGTATAAATCTCAGGACTGGGACCATAAAAATAGGTTCTCTGTGCATGTCCAGTGGCATCGGAGAAGCCCTTGGGTCCCTGGTGTTATTGCTCTGTCTTCCATTGGTAAATGCCTGGCACTGCAGCCTTCAGACTGGGCCCACATTCCTCAGTGGTTCTGCTTTTCACAACAGGTCATCTCAGAAGAGAATTTGTGAATCCATACAAAGTCGGCTCACCTGTTTCTAATTTGCTGAACTGTATGTAGTAATGATGGTCTGCCTTCTTTTGATTTGTGAAACATTTAACGTGACTATGGAAGCCCCTCCCCCGCTGTATTCATGTAAGATACCTATAATACAGCTAAGTGTCAGCTTTCTGTGGGGAACAACTACATTTTAGCTGCTAATACTACCAGAAATAACTGTTCACCCCCAAGGGTAAATACTACTTGGGAGCTCAAAATGATATATTCATTTCAAATGTAATAAACAAAATGAACAATTTTAATGACAAAAGTAGACTCAACTTGTTGCTGGAGTTTTGCTTTGTGGCTGACACTGCAGGGCTTGCTTTGCTGTAAAACATGACCTCAAATGTTATCACTCATTAAATCCACGTGTGATGAGTGTGAGAGTAATTATCACCAAGACCAAACAAAAGTCTGCAGAAACCTGCAGTCATAGCATCTTGAAAGCATCACATGACTCTGAATGCATGACCACTTCCAGGTCAGTTCAGTTTATCCTTTGAAACCTGAGCAAATTCACGGGATTTCTTCCAAAAGCATAGGAAAAAGGGTGATAAACAAGTAAGGATTTACAAGAAAATGACTGGAAAATTTGTAGTAAATAAAATAAAAAAAATAAATAAAATAAAATAAATACACAAAAAACACATCTGGAAATTACAAGAAAAAGTTAAAAAAAAAAAAAAAAAAAAACAGAAAATCACAATAAATTAGAAATAGAATTGACAAAAATTACTCAACACTAGCAAAACAACTAAAAAGAAAAAATGTCAAAATTACAAGGACACTATGCTTATAATTATTAGAATTATATATTTAAAATACACTACAACACAACTGACTATAAAAATACCCCCAAAAATATGTACATTTGTAACATAAATAAATAAATAACAAAAGAATATACATCTCTGTGTGTGTGTGTGTGTGTGTGTGTGTGTGTGTGTGTGTGTGTGTGTGTGTGTGTGTGTGTGTGTGTGTTTACCACAGAAAAGAAAGCATGTTCCATGTGACATGAGCATGGATGCTGGATCTGGCCTCCAGTGTTCTCCAGTTAGTTGATTTTGCCTGTGGACAAACAGCTCTGCAGCACTCGATGTGGGATGAGGTGATTTCTTACAAATCATGCAGCTGAATGTAAATTCCATAACAGCTTTTTTTTTTTCAACCACAATTCTAAATCTGCAGTTGCTTCCTCCCTTCCCTCCTCCTTCCTCTTTCCATTGGTGAGAGAATCCACAGTGCCAGAAATGTGTTTCCAATCTGAACTGTACTCATATGGGACATTAGCATGAGGAGGAACATTTTCTGCCCAGACCCTATGAGGCTGCATGAGGGAACATTTGCCGACAGCCTGCCCAGAAACCATGAGCCATGGCAGGCAAACACCCACTAACCCAACAGCCCAACATAAGCTGTGCAAGAATTATGGGTGAAAGTGCAGCATAAAATATTTTGCATTCCACATCTAAAAATGGGGCTCAAATAGCTTTAATTGGAAGTCTTGCCTCCTGTGATTTTAGGCCATTGATCACTAAGTACTCCCCAGCAGGTGTTCACAAATCAGCTGTTTACAAGTACCTCACGGTGCCTTTATTCACATGTTCAGCTGCTAGATGGGTTAGCAGCAGAGCCCAGGCAATACTGGATTTCTGGGGCTGACACTGCTATTGAGAAAACCTTCTGATTATGATATCCTGGCTGATATTTCTAATGCATAAAAATGCACATTTTCACACAACAATGCACATCCTCAAGTTTGGTAATCAAATTTGGTAATCCAGCTGTTGTGTAGGACAGTAGTGGTGCTCTCTTCCTCACATTGTTACTGAGTGCTGGATACTGGCTGGATGCTCTAAATGCTAACTGCTAGCCTCCTGCCATTGAGCTGGACTTCCCCCCAGCTAACATTCTGAAAAATAACATCGCTTTACAAGTGTCACTCTCTGAAACTAAACTGTACATGCGACCATTCAGAGCACACAGGCAACAGTTTTCCTCAAATTACAGTTTCTAACTGAATTTTTGCTGTTATTAACATACAAGAAAATTCTGTAACTCCTGTACTTCTTGTATCACTCCATAACATATAGAGGACAATAATTCATAATGACATATAGTTTTTTTCTTCTTCTTCTTCTTCTTCTTCTTGTTTTTTTTTTTTTTGTTTTTTTTTTGAAAATGGGTGAGCTATCTCTTTAAAGGAGTGTAGGGACAAGTAGTAACATTTGATTAACTTTGATTTATGGAAAATGTGGTCTTAATTCTAAGAAAAACAAAATGGTACATGTTGAAAATGATGATGATGAAAATTAGCTTCACCCACCTCCACCCCCCAAAACAAAGTCAAACCATAAAGTTCATATCATATTAAAATCATATTCATATCATGTGGAGTCACATCAACCAAAGGTACAAATATATTAATCAGAAGTATGATTCAACTCCCTATATCTTCTTTAGACACCAAAACTCAATAAAAAAGATGAGTGTGAGTATTTGAATTATCAGCTAATACCATGGTCAAAAATATATACAATATACTCAAACAAACAAACAAATAAATGTTAATAAATGAGTCTATTTATAGACAAAACACAAGACACAGAGAAACCATGACTACCACCTCATAAAATGTCGAGCTTTTACATTTAAATAAGCTGGTATTGATTGTTGTGATATCAGACATAAACCAAAAAGTCCCCACAGAGTCAGCCTCTGGTCACCAGATCCATGCAAATGCTCAGTCAGCTGAGCTGCTCCAACATTTGCCTCCTGGCCATGTCAAAATGGTCTCAACTCTCCTGTTTTCAGTGTTGCATGAGATTTTTGCATGCCCACAAATGAAGAAAGAGTGGCTCAATGCCAGTGGGTTAACATGAAGTCTTTTTTTCTGGGGGGGGGTGGGGGGGCTCTTTAAGGCCCAGATGGAGGGTAGTGCCACAAAACCTCCCACAGAATGCTAAATTTAATTTGGCTTGAGAAGAACATCAAACAGCTGTGAGCCAACAGTGGTAGGACAGCAGTGCTGTCAGCCGTGATTATTTTCAGTGCACTTCCATACGTTGAGTGCTGTTAGACGCAGAGCAGAGCACATAGGAACATTATGAGGGCTGCTGGGGTCCTGTCTTCATTAGCCACTGCAATGACAACTTGTCTAAACTATCAGATGTACAGTGGGAGTCTGCCATTGTACCCCTAGAAACCCCACAGGACACCATTGAGTTCATATAACCCTTGAACATAGTTCTAAGCTTTGAAACAATGAGAAGCTGTTTCCTTTGTGTAAAGGAACAGTTCACCCATTTTGAAAAATCTGAAATTATTTCACTCCCCCCCCAGCTGTTCTGTAGGACAGTAGTGGTGCTCTCTTCCTCTCATTGTTACTGAGTGCTGGATACTGGCTGGATGCTCCAAATGCTAACTGTTAGCCTCCTGCCATTGAGCTGAACGCCCCCCCCAGCTGACATTCTGTCATAATCCACTCAAATTATTAAATAAACAAAGTTTGAGTTTGATGATGTGCAGCAGAATTTTGCAAAGAAAGTTGACTGCTTTAAACATTACTTAATTAATTAATTAGATGTTTGCTGCTTGTTTGTTTCACCGGGAGGCAGAATCTCTGTGGAGAGGGATTCTCTCTCTGGATACCTGTGAATAAACCAAATTTCCACAAGAGATTTTGGCCTCAGCCTGATGCTCACAAATTCAGATGATATTTCCTGCACCACATCTTGAGGTGTCTGTGAGCGGATGATTCAAAGTATGTAATATCTCTCATGGCATTTTTTAAGAACTTTGTTTTTGCACTTTTTAAGAAATGGGCACATAAAGAATCAGAAACCAAATGATATTTGCTTTTCACATGAGCACCTGCTCACCAGGTGTTGCTATTTGCAATGTGGCGAGCAGGCACCCCAGCCCTCTACCCCTCCCCATCGCCACTGATGAGCTGGGCCAGCTGTGCTCAGAACTGACTCTAAAGCAAGGTTTTGATCACATTCCACATATATTTATTATAGCTATCATTGCTCTGAGTTGACTTGTAGTGTCCCCTGATGATCTAAGTACTATTATAGAAGCATAAGACAACAGTACAAGAATTAGATGCTACAGGAACACTGCAGTCCTCTCATTTGATGGACCTTGTGGCAGCAGGCAGGTCTGATTTAACAAGGTCGTCAGCCAACCAGACAGCCTGTTAAGTCACACCTGTCAACGTATCCTTGAACAACATGCTTTTTATCAAGCTTATTTTTATGGCATTTCTGTTTTATTGTATATAGAGGGGGAGATGTAATATATAACAAAGGTCCTAGGATGGATTTATGGCCAGGACACCACGATTTCATGATACACCGGCTGAGCCACCACGATGCCCTTGTGCGAGATGCTCAACCCCTGCCTCCTTCAGGGCAAGGCACTACAATATTTAGCAATAAACTAAAATAAAATATGCTAAAAAGAATTTTTCTAAAAAGAGGCAACTTCAAGTAAAGCATGCAAATAAGAGAAAACATTTTTTGGGCAAAAACAAGTCTTTTTGGGCGTACACAGGGCATATAAAATCCCTGAACTGAAATTTATATAATTATGGTAATTACACATATGGTTTTCTTGTAATTAAATAATAAGACTAAGAATAATAATAATAACAACAACAATAACAATAATAATAATAATAATAAAATAAATCATTTGTTCCTTTTTTAATAGTTTACATTTTTCTTGCCATTTTTTGATTTTTTGATTTTTTTTTTTTTTTTTTTTTTTTTTTTTTATAATTTGCTCATCCCTTTTCCCCCCCAAGCTTTCAAAAGAAAGCGGGGGAAAGCAAGTAATCTGATGCTGATGTGATGTTTAAATAAAATTAAATAAAATCCCCCAGTTTATTCATGTTTTTCTGAATTTATTTTTTTTTTTCTTATTTGGTCATTACCTTTTCTCCCTTTTTTTTTTTTTTTTTGAAGAAATCAAATGAATTTGCTCATATTTGAAAGAGCTAATATGTGATATAACAGCTGATATTGATAAAGGTAGTACACTGGGCAGGCCGGTCCACAGTTTTGGTTCTTGTTTGTACATTCCTTTTTGTCCAGATCTGTCAAAAAAAAAAAAAAAAAAAAAAAAAAAAAAACCTGTCTTTCTGGTTGACAACAGCATTTCTTCCACTGTTTCTTGTTTGTTTTGTTCTGGTCTGGGTGTTGGAGGCTGTTGTCATTTTCTGCCACACAATGTGGCACAGAGTGACAAGTGTCGGCGGCTGCCACTGAACAGGATGCTGTGGAAATGACACAGCCGTGGATGGAAATGCTGGGTCTGTGTCCAATTCCACTGAGTCACCATTAAGCGGCGTGCCTCCCTCTCTCACCCACCCCCCCACATCTGGATGCTGTTAACATTCCTTACCACTCACACACACACACACACACACACACAAAAGCACTATTAAATGAATAGGTGTGCATATATATGTTACAACATGGTCTCAGTCCTTGCTGCTAAAAGGATACTCTCACACCCCAGAACTCCTGGCAAGACACACACATACACACAAACACACAAATACACACACATACACACACACCTCTGCCTTTACCCATATGTTCTTTATCACTCTGAGACAGAAATCAGTGTGTACACGGCTGGGTGTGTATGTGGGCCAGAGAGCCTTATGTCAGGCGCATTCACACTGTCTGACTCGCCTCTAACAATAATAATAAACCAGTAACATTTCCCCTTCCCCACCCCTCTCCAACACACACTCACATGCTCACAAGCCCACACACACACACACACACACACACATTCTCCAGATTCATAAAATATGTGGATTGATTCCTTCACCATTTAAGCAAATGAGAGCGGGAGCAAGATTATTTAAAACAGCAATGTGGCCTAGATTTTTGAAATTAATCTACAACTGGGGGAAGCTCTGCCATACAGAACTGAGCACACTGACTTCAAGGAATGAAACTTTGTTTTTTCTCCAGGGCAAATTTAATATTTTTAAGAGAAATTTCAGAACAAACATTTGGATGTTCAGCTGTTTCTTGCAGTGGTTGCTGCACGATTACATCTCACTCCTCAGTTTTATTATTTCTAATGATACTGCTAGGGTTTGATATCAAAATGAGATATGAGCATTAGTTATCTGTGATACACTGATTGTGTATGAGAAACCTTGATTCTGATGCAACACTCAGCATCAGATTTCAGAGGCTTTTCCATACTGACAATAAAAGTTGAGGAGGAAACGCACAGGCCTGGTAATCAGCATGCTATAAATATCAGGCCTTAAAGTAAAATTAAACTAAAATTTGGGTTGTATAGTTCCCTGGGTGTGATATGAGTCCACATGGTGGTGAAATATCTTCAGTAGTTGGTCCGTAATCCACTTTGTGTTCTTTTATGTGATAAAGGTGTTGTTTTAGGACTTCTTCTGCTATGGAAATGAATGGACAGTTTGTAGATGAGGATATTTTACTACTATGTGGACTCATAATGCTCAGGCAACTCCACAACCCAACACTACCAAGGTCCAATTTTGCTCGCAAAAATCATATTGGTGAAATTCTCATAAATACTAAAGCACTGAGTTCAAACATCTCAAATGAATCTGAATTCAGTGAGTTAACACCATCAGAATGAACATTACAGTATGTGTGATTCAGGTGTCATTCAGCAAACCATAGAATAGGTGATGGGATATTCAGTACTGTGCCCCCTTTAGGATGTATGAGTCTGTCCTGACTGCTAGAGGGACGGGATCAGCCCCCCCTCCCGCCCCTCAGCTGACCTCTGTTTGAAGCCACTCTGTCAGGAGGGAGGGGATAGCTTTAGGCACATACCACTCTGCCACCTTTACAGCTCCCTCCCTGTTTACCATTCATCTGCTGCTCCCATGAACTTGAACTCCCATTCACAAACTGGTCTGTCAACTAAGTGTGTGTGTGTGTGTGTGTGTGTGTGTGTACATGCAGACATGTACAACTTCACATCTGTCTGTCAACATGTTTGTCTCTGTCTTCTGTGTGTGTGGGTGTGCATGTGTGCATGTGTGTGTGTGTGTGTGTGTGTGTGTCTGTGTGCATGAGCATGTGCAAACAGTAGCTCTGTTCTTGTGCAGAGCTGTAGCCCCAAGGTGTCAGCTCCAAAGCCTTTGAACTGCCGGCTTTAACAAATAAATGGAAGAAAAAAAAAATCTTCCCTTCTCTCCCCGTCTTGACTAGTCCTGACAAAACATTTCAGTTTTTCACTGCCAGGTAACAAATGGCTTAAAGGGATAGTTCACCCATTTTGAAAATTTTGATATTATTTCACTCCCCCCTAGCTGTTGTGTAGCACAGTAGTGGTGCTCTCTTCCTCTCATTGTTACTGAGTGCTGGATACTGGCTGGATGCTCCAAATGCTAACTGTTAGCCTCCTACCATTGAGGTGGACTTCCCCCCAGCTAACACTCTGAATAACTGCCTTAATCCACTCAAATATGGTTTAACAGCACTTCACAAGTGTCAATTTACACTGTATTGTACACTATGTTTCCTCTTCTCAACATTTGGAAAGGCCTGGAAACTTATAACAAGTTTTTCAAAATGGATTATGAAGTGTTATGAAGCCATGTTGAGCCAATTTTAGGCTGTTTATTATATGCACCACCCGTGTTAATTGTTCTCTATCCCCCCCATTCCAGCGTGCTTTTCATCCTCTCCCCTGTTTTGAATTAGTATTCATAAACGTGCCATGCAGCAGTTATGCAACTCTTTGGGTTAGAAACCAATGCAGGTACCAGTTTCCATGAGCTTTAGGTTTGTAGTAGTTGTAGTAGTTCCAGATGGAGACAGACATTCTCCAGCTGTGATCTCTACTGGAAAACAAACAAAGGTAAATTCATATCCAGGAAACGACTTCAAGCTTTGATTCTGTCCATTTGTTCATTCTATTTCAGACCCCACCCCTCCCCCCAACTCAAATGCATAGACTGTAATTTTGTGTGTATTATTAGCCCCTCAATATGTTTCTTTTTAGACCCCCATAAACATTTGTGCAAGACCACCAAATACTAGTTTACATGTGTGTGGTGGTCTTAAAAAAAAACAAAAAAACATACTTTTGTAGTTACCCCATCAGCACCACTCACATACACATACACACACAGGGGGCTTTATATGTTTCCCTGCAGTGCATGGGCATACACACACATATTCACACCTACCACACATAGTGTTCAGTTCACTGCAATGCACCCCACACACACATGCACATAAATGCTCTTGCACACCATGGCTCTTGATGAGTGCATGTCTGTAGCGATGGTTCTATCCAAATGACAAACAAAAGCAACTGACAGAGCTTTAGGAACGCTGCAACAGACAGTCTGTTGAAGAACATTTGTCTCCATCAGTCCACAAATCAAGTCTTTGAAGAACAAGTTAGTTTTGCTTAGTATTTGGCAGAGGTGGGAAGTAACGAAGTACAAATACTTTGTTACCGTACTTTTCAGGTATTTTTCAGGTATCTGTACTTTACTTGAGTATTTAATTTTCTGCCGACTTTTTACTTTTACTCCCTACATTTGAACACAAATATCTGTACTTTTTACTCCTTACATTGTCAAAACAGGCTCGTTACTTCTCTCTCCCTCTCTCTCTCTTTTTGGTGGGGGCGGGCGGCTCGTTACCACCAAGAAAAAAAATTACAACAACTGCACCGGCACCGTATGAGTCCAGAAGGCAGAGAAACTTTCCAGGCTACAGCCAGAGAATGTCTAATACAGGGAGAAGTGCCACTCTCGTCTAACTTCCGGGTCTTGGAAACCCGTCTCTGTCCATGTGAGGGCGCTCGCGGGCGAGTGCAGAATGAATGGGAGTCTATGAGGATACACCCCTAAAAATCCACTTTTCACTGGAAATAATTTTTTGTCAAGTAATTTGAATACTGTTTTCAAAAGTTGGGGCTAAAAAAATACACTCAGCTGAATATTGGATTTTTTAAGTTCACCTATCTGTTCTAAAAAGCCGTTCAAAAAGTGTGATGACGTCACACATTGAGAGGTGCTGCTTTACGGCGATTTCCAGAGCCCGTCTCCACAGAGCAGACGGAGACACTCAGAGAGCCCGTCTGTGCTATATTAGACATTCTCTGTACACAAATATCAACTTTGATGGAAAAGTCCTCCTTAAGAGTGGTGTTTCCCGTTTCTCTTGGTCTTCAGGTGCCATCAAGTGGGATCCCTGGTCGTAAACAGCCGCAAGTCCGTCACTGACCAATCAGCATTCATTAGCAAATGCTAGTGTGTTATGGCCAACAACAGCCCAAACTGTAGGAAACTGAAAGGATATAGGTTCTCGCTAATTTCACTTTTAACCTATAATCCATACTGGACTTTCAGAAACTACAACAGTATTTGCGATTTTTCAACCATAAACAGGAGTAAGAGACAAATTTAGCCTTTAGCTCCATAGAACCCCATTCATTCTGCACTCGCCCGCCATCACCCCCAGTGGAATTACCGTGGAACTGCAACCAAGTTTGATACAATGGGGGTTCATGGAGAGTGGCAAGGCTCGTCGTAGACGGGCTGTGCTACAACAGCGCACTGACATAGATTGTGTAACAAAGCCAAGAGGTGCCACTCCGCTCTATTTTCACTGGCTGACAGCAGCACACTGGCCTAGCTTGTCTATTCAGAGAAGAGGTATCACTTCGGCTTATTTTTCAATCTATATTATCACATGCATACTACTGCTCATTCAATGGTAGTTGAATTGTTAGGTCTGTTTGATAAGTAATTTACATTTTTAAAACAAATAATAATTTAACATATTGTTAAATGATGCAGCAGAACTAGACTGTTGTGTGATTTTTATTCTCTCTGTACCAGCACTTTGCAGGTTGTTAATAAAAGAGGAAAAGCTCCTGTTTTGTGTGCCCTGAACTTTTTTTTTTCGTTAAAAAGTTATCAAAAAGGTATGTGTATCATTAATGGTAAAAAAAAATCATTTTTACTTTTTACTTTTGTACTTAAGTACATTTCAGAGCCTGTACTTTCTTACTTGTACTTGAGTAAAGAAGTTGAATTGGTACTTCTATCTTTACTTCTACTTAAGTACAGAATGTCAGTACTTTTGACACCTCTGGTATTTGGCAAATTGTTTGTATTCTTGGCCATATTTCATAGTTTGATACCAAGACAAAAACAAAGAAATGTGCTTGGTAATTCTGTATCAGCTGTAAATGTACTAATGGTGTCTTAAAATCAATATGTAGGTTATGCTAATGCACTAACTAATGGTCATACAGTTTCCATGGAGATTAAAGGGATCATTCACCCATTTTTAAAATCTGATATTATTTCATTTCACCTCTAGCTGTTCTTTAGCACAGTAGTGGTGCTCTCTTCCTCTCATTGTTACTGAGTGCTGGATACTGGCTGGATGCTCCACATGCTAACTGTTAGCCTCCTGCCATTGAGCTGGACTTCCCCCAAGCTAACATTCTTAGAGATAACCACGTTTTTCAAAATAGGTGAACTTTTCCTTTAAGGTGCTGTATACGTGTGATGCTGCACCATCCGCACGGTTTTTCTTCTTGTGAGAAACTTTGCTAAAGAAGCGTCTGTAACATGAAATGTCAGAGCAGCGCTGCTTTTAAAGAGAGGGAAAAGGGATGTCACCAGCCCCTGCCACACCTACTGATGATGTATTCCTCCTAATCCTGCCTCATATCCGGCTGCCCTGCCTGCTACAAAATTACCAGACATTGGTTGTGTCATATGTGTCTGTGCCACACTGACTGACCTTTTTGCCATGTGGCATAGATTCCCATCATAGAGCCCTGGGTGTCTGGAAGGTTCTTCCTGGGCTAAATTCCTCAGGCACACAGGAAGTGATGTTTTACATTTACTGTTTTGGAAATGTAGAACAGACAAAGACACTTATAAGGACAATGCCAGTAATTTTGCAAGTTTAGCATAATATCTATAAAATGTGTGAACTTCACATTTCTGCTAATCTATTCCCAAAGCAAGCAGTTGTATTGTAGAAGTCCGATATCATTTGTCCTCCCTTTTATCCAGCGATTGGTTACAATTCATTCCACTATGATATGAAAGTGAACTTGCAGAGACTTATAACTTTCTTCACACCAGTATTTCTTAACCGTAATAAAGTTGTCCATATTAGTTTTCCCAAAAGCAGCTGCACTGTTGTGTTTTGATGAGTTGATATTGGATGGAATGAAGTGGTCTCTCCTCTGGAAAATTGTCCGTGGGGAAACGTTTACTTTACACAGCAAATTATCAGTTTTGTGATTTATGAATGGTGACGACTTTGTTAGCCGCAGAAACAGAACATTATAAGGTGGCTGTTTCAACCAAAAATGCAAATTTGAAATTCAAGGGATTTTGATCATATGTTGTTAAATGTTAAGTCCCCCCGCATGATTTGCAAAATAGTTTGATGCAATGTAAAATGCGTAATAGTAAATGGCTCAAACATTCAAAATCGCCAGTATGGTCCTTTAAGCAACAGAAAAGCCAAGGAGAAAGATGTTGCAATACTGGGTGCACTGTTTTACTGACATGTGATGTCTACAAATTGCACTGCAAAAAAAAAAAAAAAAAACAGAGCAAGGAGCACTTAGCACCAGTGATGAAGACAAAAGACCTACAGCAATCACTGCTCAGCACCAAAGGCAGCAGTAAATAAAAGCGTGAATCTTGTGAATTACCACTTCGAAACAAACAAACAAAAAAACGTACTTGGATGGAAACTTTGCTTGTGTCTGTGTTGCTTGCAAATGCAACGCTCTAGGTGGCTGACTGTGTTTGCTGGCGTGGCGCACTGTGTCTGGCCTGGACATTAAGGGGTTAAGGCGGCAACGGCTGGTGCATTCGCAGCAGGAAGGCAGCGGCCGGGTCCGGGCCGGCCTCCAAACAGATGTTGGTTTGTTTCAGGGCTGTGGTTAAATAGTTGGATGGCGTTCCAGCACACAGGGGAGAGAGGAGGGGATTAGAGCTCCGAGGATTGCAGCTGCAGAGACAGAGAGAGAGGAGGAGGGAGAGAGAGAGAGAAAGGGAGAGAGAGAGAGAAAGGGAGACAGAGATAGAGTGGAAGCCAGTGATGTAGTGGTGAGCAAAAAGCAAGGATATGCTGCATGACCTCTAGTCAGTGATAGCCATGAGGCAAAGAACCACCAGCATGGACAAAACACAGACACATTTTCAGAAAGGGTCTTGTAAAGTGATAATCCTCAAAATCTTTTCTTTTTGTTTCAATCTTTGTCTGCACTGTTGCAATGATGACTTGTCAGTCAGTGTGACTGATGGAGTTTCTTTAGGTGGCGCTCTTTTCTCTGTCAGACCACCAGTCCTCAACCTAGGGGTCCTCCTCCAAGATTATTTTGGGTGGCAGCAAGATTTATGGCATAATAGAAAGGCATATTTCTGCTCTATACAATTATTATGATTATTATTATGTCTCTTGTTTCAGATTTTACTCTAATTTATGCTTTTTTTTCTTGCATAGTGCTGGATAGTTTTAGGCCCCTAATAACTGAGCAAATGAAAGAACTTGAAAAGGGATAATTTTTGGTTGGACTGTTCATCATACTGCAAATGCAGACTGTGATGGAGAGTCATGAGTGGGCGTCGTCATTTTAAGGGGTCATGTGCCAAACGGATGGCACAGCGGTGAAGAGGCTACTACTGTTGCCTCACAATAAGAGGGTCCTGAGTTCAACTCCCGGCCGCCCGGCCAGCCAGGGTTCTTTCTGTGTGGAGTTTGCATGTTCTCCCTGTGTCTGCGTGGGTTTCTGCTTGGAGCTCAGGTTTCCTCCCACAGTCCACAGACACGCAGGACAGGTGAATTGGAGATACTAAATTGCCTCTAGATGTGAATGTTTGTCTGTCTGCCCTGTGATGGACTGGCTACCTGTCTAGGGTGATCCCCTGCCTTCCGCCCAATGAGCACTTGGATAGGCTCCCGCACCCCCCAAGAGGATAAGTGGTTTGGAAAATGAATGAATGTGCCAAATAGGTTGAGAACTACTGTGTTAAACCAAAGCAACTGTTTCTGCTTGTACCCAGTTCTTCTTCCATGTATTCCAAACAATGTGGAGGTGTAAAACACTTCCTGCCGGACACAGAGTGTTGAGAATTTCGGATGGACTGGCTACAGGTTGAATTACTATTGTGTTATGTCCAAGGAACATGAGGTGGAGTAGAATGCACTTTACTCTTCAAATCAACATAGCGGCATGGTCGGAGCCATTTTATGTGAATCGCTGCCAGTGCAAAAAACTGTGGCTTTTAGACCAGGTCAACATCTGTGATGGATGGACGCTGATTATTACTTTTAGCAATCAGCCCCAGCACATATCTTCATATCAACATATCTTCTCATTTGTCAAGGTAGTGTAACATCCTTTATGGCCTTACTGACATGTGTTGTCACCGCAGCAACTAAGAGCTCATTTATACTCCCTGTACGTACAAATGTATATACACCTTTTGCAAATGAAGTAACCATCACTACCAACATACTTCTATGCGTCCTTTGTGTCGGCATGGATGTTCAGCAATAAATCCACTTGAGGGCAGTTCAGAGTCAAAAGTTTCTGACAACAACAAACATGGCGACAGTGGATGAGGTTGTAATAATGGACCTGCTACAAGGAGGAAAAGCGGAGGCGGCGTTGTAGTCGGCGGTTGTCTGTGAGGTCATTAAACACATCACCACAGGAGGACAGAGAATTCTTTTCTGTATTATTACCAATGAGAGAGATGTCCTCCTTGTGTCTCACTCATAGACCAGTGTCTCTTGAACTGTAAGCTACACTGCCCCCATGGTTTCCAGAGGTGCTGCTCCACTTCGTCCATATCCACAAGCTTTCTGAAAACATGGAAGACTCTCAGTCCTTATCACTGTTTAACGCTGAGCATAAATGAGCCTTAAGCTAGTCACCATTTTATTCCGTGCCAGCCAAATGACAATGGCAAACAGTTAAAGTTCTGTTTATATCAATCTGTGATAAATGTAGCAAAAGGAATATGTTTATATTTGAAATGTTCTGTCTTCCTACAGCTAATATCAATTTGATATTACTTATTATGCTGTGTCATATGAATCAGCATCATCAGCCTAAAAAGTAAACAGTAGTAATAGTGAGAGCAATTGTGAGAGCCAGATGTCTGGGCTCTGTCTCAGGTGCATGGGCTCAAAAGTCAGAAATCAAGCATTTCATCAGGAACTTGAGCTGTTAAAAGAGGAAGAAATCCACAAGCTGTGTATTTTTATAATAGGTTTATTATAATATGTTTAATAAACATAGATTGACAGCTAGATAGATTTAAACTTTTTTTTTTTTTTTTTTTTTTTTTTTTTTTTTTTTTTTTTTATCATTGTGTGAGTTCTTCTTGGATTCTTTTTTAAATTCTGTCCCATAAGT
This sequence comes from Myripristis murdjan, assembly GCF_902150065.1. NCBI lineage: Eukaryota > Metazoa > Chordata > Actinopteri > Holocentriformes > Holocentridae > Myripristis > Myripristis murdjan. The sequence goes on along the minus strand of NC_043986.1, from coordinate 33,943,886 downwards.
AAAAAGGAGGCTAAAACACTGTTGAAGTGGGTTTACTCTCCACTACATGTGTGGTTGGAAGGTGAGAAAGAACAACCGATGGAGGGAAGGCTGACAGGGATAAAAAAAAAAAAAAAAAAAAAAAAAAAAAAAACAAAGCTGTGATTGGACTGATTCAAGGAATTAAATGGTGGGCGGAAAGAGGCAGTTGGGGGGTATGAGGTTAAAAAGTAGAGTATGATGAGGAAGAGAGGCATTGAAGAAAGGAAGGAAGATTGAAAACAGTGAATGTATGTGGGAGGAGACGGACAGACAGGCAGAGAGAGAGGACAAAGGAGAGAAGACCTTTTTTCTGTCCTGACAAAAAAAAAAGTAGATATACTCCAAAAAAGAACATTCGCCCCAAGGGAGACGAGAGAGAGGACAGGAAAACTCCACCAGTTTCTGCATAAATAGCACTTTGAAGTCAGGAATGGGGGGATGGGATGGTAGGAGGGGAAGAAGGAGGAGAAAAAGATGGAAAAAAGAGTGGCTGTGGATATGAAAGAAGCGCCGTGTCAAAACTTTTCCAAGTGCAGCCCTAGTTAAATATGCCTCCCTGGCCCTCAGGGGCCCGGCTGTACTTACATGCTTAGTGTTCTCTTCACCTCTTCCTCTCCTCACCTTCTCTCTCTAGCCCTCCCTCCATTAAAACCACAGATACAGACTTAGCCCTTAGCTTTAGCTTGCACATAGGCCTTGATCTCTTTAGACAGCAAGCGTGAGAGCTGCATTTGAAGTGGATTAGTCCCTGTAGTATCTCTCAAACTCTTTTTTAAGTCCAGGGTGTCTATGGTTAAAGCCAATTAGTGCAGGTTTGGCTTTTATATGGTCTTGAGGTTGTTGGGTTGTTTGAGATTCTGCAGATGCACCAACTTAAAATGGGTAGGGGCGAGAAAAGTACAAAAATATCCTTCTCAAGTACATGTAGTTACTGAAATTCTGAGGTAAAAAGTTGCTCATTTAAAATGTGAACAGTGGGCTCAAATTATGGACATTAATAAAAACACATTTTGTACCTCTATGCAATGCTGTAAACTGTGGCTGACAGCTAGACAGCTTGGCCATGTAGTATAGTAAATACACATCAATAAACAGCTGCGATTTTGTAGTAACAATATATATATATATATATATATATATATATATATATATATATATATATATATATATATATATATATATATATATATATACATCAAATAAACCACTTAATAACATTGCAATTGATTTTTTAATGATCCACCAAAAAGTATAGTTCCCCAAACTAAAACTGTAGCAACATAAACCAATCTGAGGAGTCTACTGTTTGCAGATGACATGTGACTTTACATTTGTAATAATATTTCTTTTTAGCCAACACTTAAAAAAAGTGGAGGGCCCATACCATCTGTCTTATGGCTCCTCGTTTCTTCTCCAGTTTGTTCAACTCATCTTTGTTCAATCTGTGCAAGTGTGCTAGCATGTTCATAGTCTTACCAAATGGGCAAAACAAAGGGGTGTGACACAGACAGCACACAGCTATTGATTTTTTAACAAAGCAGCTTCAGTGCTGTTTCACTCTCTCTAAAGCTATAATCCTGACTTTGTTCAAAATTAGTTTTTGTGTTATTTTGTTTGTTTATTATTATTCTTTATTGACATTGTACACAAATAGCCCTTGATGCTTAATGTTACAGTATATTACAAATAGGTTACTAAAGGTAAAGGCTGGTAATGGTGACAGTTAATAACAATTTGACCTTGATGGTCTGGAGATAAATATAACTTGAAGCAGCAGATCTTAGCTAAGATTGCTACTGCGATGTCAGTTCATGCTAGAAGAATGCTATTTTTTCCCTCTGGTTATGCAACCAGTCAACAGTACAAAGCCTCAATGCTAGTGGAAATCTGAAATTGTCATAATTTTACAACCATCAATTTCACGACAGCTTATAATCAAATGTACAGATCATTTTATAGCACTTAGCTTCATTTTCCACCGCATATTCTATTCTGTTTAGCAAATGTTTAGCACTGCCCCCAATGGCCAAAGAGTTGCACTGCACCTTTTTTCTGGTCTCATAACAATGGCTGTAGTTTGGCTTTCTTTCTGTATAGGCTTTGATATTACCCTTCTCTTCTGTTACTGACTGACAAATTGGCCAACAGCTGAGTCACTGCAAATGGCTGCACAACTAACCAGTTTATGACCAGCAGTTAAGCTTGCCTGGAACAATATTTGACACATATAAATAAATATGATTCACTCTTGAAGTTTGGTCTGTGACCTAGCCACAGCAATACTGCAGCAAATATCTTCGGACTAGAAGTGAAACGGATATGTGGTGGGATTTATCTTCCCATGTCGCAGCTGGACTGTTCAAACCCAAGGCGCATTTTGGCATCTCGTCCAGGAACCTCCCTGAGTAAAATGCACTACATGGAATAGAAGTGTCCCATTATGTTACATTGTACTCCAACAGTCAAAACAAAAAGATCCCTTAAATGTGTGACGTATCCAACCTCACATATCAAAGCAGTCATATGGATTTAGCATTATTTTGGATTTATGATTACAGCCTTTTGTTCTATTTATTTAGTCCCAATATTAATAATAATAATTAAAAAAAAAATACTATTTGAAATTAATCAACAACAACTGAAAACATTAGTAAGCTGATCACTGAATATACTCTGTGTTTGCCTCTGTGGTGATATTATGTGTTTTGATGCATATTTCTGTGAAATCTGCTTGAATGGGTCGTGCAAGAGGCAGGATCTAATGTAGAGAAACGTTAGCTATTGGTTGAAACTTTTATTTTAGAGACAAAATCGCAGAAATCAGAGAAGAGCTTCCTGTTTCCCTCTGTCCCTAAACACTTAGCCTTCGTTCTGAGTGACACTCAAACTGTATCAGAAGAACCGCTCACAGGAGAAACCGAGGAGAGGGGGGAGTGTGAGCTGCAGCAGCAGTAGTGTTTACATGGCACGTCATCCACCAGCTGTTGCCAAAATTGCAGCAGTTTTTAGTTTTATTGGAGATATGTACCGCTGCCCATAAACCACAAAAAAAAAGAATGCTGCTGTTGCATGACTGACATATGGACAGTTTGAGGACATAACATTTCTTAATATTGCTAGTATGTTAAGATCAGAACCCTGTGGGTAAAAGTGGACAAATAAACATCATTACGTGAATAAGTAAGATAATTAGCCAAGACTAAGTCATATGAATTGAAAAATGTATATGTCTTCCTGTTAAGTTACCTTGCAAATTCATATCAGCTTTGTATTAGCCAATATCATGCAGAAACACCAAACTTGTTTGTTACTTTCGCCAGCGGAGTCAACAGGGGTGATGGTTTCAGCCCATGCCATTTGTCTGTATGTTTGTTACCAGGATACTTCAAAGTTAGGCACGGATTTGCATCAAATTTGAAAGAAGAGGTTTGTCATGGGGCAAAGAAGAACTGATTCATTTCTCATACTAATTGCCCAAAGGGGGTGTGGAAGTGGGCATGGCTTCATCTAAAAATGCATGTAATTTCTTAACAGACTCCTGAATCTTTGTGGAAAAGTTGGTCACAGGGGAAAGAACAACTGATTAATTTTTTGCACTGTGTAGCAGTGGTCATGATTAGCTTTTGGTGAAAACGCAACATGTGGAACTGGCATACCTTGACAATTGCATAGGGTTAGTGGAGATATGCACTCTACTGAGCGTATTTTACCACATTTTTTATGTCTTCTTTTTTATGATAATAAGTTGTCAAGCAGTCCAATAAACAGAATGTTGCAAGCTCACATCTATTTGACTTAGTTTTTATGACTAAATGTCAGCCTACAGAAATCTGAATTGTAGGTCTTGCCAGCTATTTTGGAACTATGGGTCTATAATTACATTAGTAAGGAGCTGGCTCCTCCTACGCCATGCTCTCTGAATTCATTTTGATATTGCAATGCCTGCTGGGGCAGCCCTTGCCTTTTAATCCAGCACTTTAATTTACTTGGTTTCAAGGGAATGTCGGCGAGTCAATCGCCCTCGCTTCATTTGGCTCACTCGGTAATGGGACACCCTGGAACGTGGTGGTGGCCCACGGGAAAACGTAAATCTGAGGGTTAGTGTCTAGGCCGAGTGTTTGGGGGGGGCGGATTGGGACAGAGGAGCAGAGAGCTGAAGTAAGAAGCCACTTCCTGTTTCCTCTTGGCTCTCTCAATGTGTGTGTGTGTGTGTGTGTGTGTGTGTGTGTGTGTGTGTGTGTGTGTGTGTGTGTGTGTGTGTGTGTGTGTGTGTGAGTGAGTGTAATAGACAGTGAGTCTGTCTGGCAGCTGGTAAGATGACGGTATGAATGTTTGTGGGATGGAGGATTAATGGGAATACGACACACATCTGTACCATATCATACATTTTTCTGAAAATTCTTTTCATTATTAAGTACGGCATAAAATGTTTTTGTTGTCCAACTGTCCAGCTGCAATAATAAACAATGTAATAATAAACCAGTAAGTCCAATTGCTTTTATGTAAGTAATACTGTAATCCATACTTTTTCCATTATCCATTTGTACACTCTGCTCATCATGTGTTGAAATTGTCAGTATATTCTTCTATGAGTTGCTGCATCAGCTGCAGAAACCCAGACCCATCAGCAACCATTTTGACATGAAATAGCAGGGTAAACACAGGTGTAACTAATGACATTAATTAAGGTGTGTTACAAGGTCAGTGGAATGGAACCCTAATTACCTCTGCCAATGGAATTGGACAGGGGTTATGTTTTCATCGCATTCCATTTGTTTGTTTGTTTGTTTGATATCTTAAAAATGTTATGAAGAGATTTGCATGAAACTTAGTGGAAAGGTCAGACATGGGACAGTGAGGAACCCATTCATTTTTCACACTGACTACGTTTACATGCACACCATATTCCGGTTCGGCTCAATATTCCGGTTAAGGTAACTGCGCCGCGGCAACTGGAATATTCCGTTTACATGTTACTTGGCATGCCCCCGTGTTTCGGTGTATTCCACTCTCTTACGTAATGCGACACTCAGCCACGGGGGGCAGCAGTGCGCGTATACGTGTCTGGTCTGCCGGAAATACAGACGAAGAAGTCTTCTTCTTCTTTTTCTTCTGTCGCTATTTCTATGTTTTCTCCCATCAATATCCTCCGTGATATTTAAGTCTTTCATTAGCTGAAGGTGGACTGCAGTCTCCTGGCTCTTGCTGCTGTTCACCATGCCGTTTTCCCCGCTTACAGTAACCATAGCAACAAAGACGCCACAGAATTCCTTGCAGATCGAGCATGCGCAGTCGTGACTGAATATTCCGGTTCGGGGAGTTTTCCGACTAAGGTGTTTACATGCCCCAATATTCCGGTTGGAACAGGCATATGCCAGGGGTCTTATTCGGAATTCTCTCCAACCGGAATATGACCTTAATCGGGTTCGGTGCGTGTTTACATGACACGTGTGCAACCGGAATATTGCGAATATTCTGTTTAATACTGGAATAAGGTGTGCATGTAAACGTGCTCACTGATTGGCCGAAGTGGAGCATGGCAGTGGGTGTGGCTCTGCATAAAAATTCATGTGGTTTTCCAGTGGATACATGTGGCAACAAAGCGCAGATGAGCTTGTCACACTGACTGGCCAAAGAGGGTGTGGTGGTGGGCATGATTAACATAACTGATTAACATGGTGAATATCCAACATGTGGAACCAGCATATCTTAACAAGTACATAGTGTCGGCGGAGGTATGCTCTCTTCTGTTTTTTCTGGGAAATATTATTAGTAACACCTGTGTTTACCCTGCTATTTCATGTCCCCTCAGGCTTCAAGTGGACAGTGTGTGTGTGTGTGTGTGTGTGCAAGCTACCGGGCATCCAAAACACACTGTTTACAGAAATTGTGAAATCTACTGCCGTGCAAACATTTTTATTTCATGGAAAGCACATGGGCCTTGTTGAAACCGAAGGGTGTATCACCTTTTGGTTCTCAGGACACAAAATGTTGGGTCGGATTCTGTCTGTCTGTGCTCCAGCATGCATTGTTCACATTGTTGGACACCAAAACATGTCTGCAAAACAGCTGAATCTGACCCAGACTCACCACTAATTCTGGCATGAACATGATGTACTTTCTTGATGCCTGCTCTGGCTTCATACGGATGTGGTCTCTGTGAGTAGGAGCCAAAGGATATAACGCTCATATAATTGCCTGCCAGGCCAGACACTGAGTCACCCTACAAAACAATGGTGTTTAATCGCCAACTGTTTCCTCACCGTATTGCGAAACCAGTGGTGTGGTCCAGTGTGCAAACACTACCTAGCAGGCCTGGGTGACATTATTTGCAGCTAATATTTAGCATTTGTCTCAGCCTGCAGTACCAGATAGGTGGGGTTTACCACATCAGACAGTATCACGTAATCACTTAACCACACAAAACTATACTGCATTGACTTTCCTGTGAAATGCTCTGGAGCTTGTTGTATTGTCCCTGTGTTGTTAACCTCAGCCATCTGCTGTCTTTGTGAAAATAACCACTAAAATGCTACTTGGCCCAGGTCTGTCACCTTTATTTTCTCTCTGTGGTGAACATTAGAGGATTTGGCAGCTGTAAGCCAAATAGCAATGGTTCTTTATAGCCGATTGTAGGTAGACAGCCAAATTCTCAAAACGCTCTCATTTTTTTTTCAGGCCGTCACAAGTGCACTTGTTCACGATTACCCACCCAGCTGAGCGATGATCCTGTACGCTACAGGATAGCAAAGGGAGCAGAGAGGAAAAGTTCAAATGGTGAGTCCAGATCACCAGTCACTTCCTGGACAGAGAAAATTTGCTACCGGTCGCCAAACCCAACAACAAAATATTATCGATATTTTGGACAAATAGTTTGACTCTGCAGCAGGTGTCACACAGAGCGGACACTAATAATTATATTTAAAGGAATGTTTTACAGATTTTCAACCAGCTTTGTATCGTTGCAATGTCGGGAGTATATGCACATGAAAAATGCCTAAGCTCCCTCCATGTTGCCTGCAGCCAGAACTCCCTGTTCATTTGCCAGCAAATGTCTGCTGAATGATGCGTTTCCCAAACTACAGGTTGTACTTTCGTAGTTGTTTGTCAGCGGGGCAGAATGGACATCTGAAGTGCAGTTGCAAAAGTGTTTTCCTACTAATGTAACCGTCTTAGCACATACACTAAGCCCAGTTTGATAGCCCGTTGGTGTTACCTGCACAGTCCATTCTGGCTGTTGTAGGTTTTCTACCTTTTGAGCCAAAGGAAATACCACAGCCTGTCATCTCTTCATGTAGCACCGATGTCCAAAATAGTTGCAGCTTTTTATTGCATAGAGTTTTATGAAAAGACCATCTTTCCAACTGTGAATTGTTCCTTAAAAAGGCTTCTTTTCACAAGCCAGGCACTAGTCTGTGCATCCCCTTGTTATATTTTTTCATTTAGTTTTGCCTCCTCAACTAATATTTAAAGACTGTGTGTGTGTGCGTGCGTGTGTGCATGCATGTGTGTTTCAGGGGGTCTGGTTGCATTAGCTCTTCCAGTTCTAAATGGTAGTGTAGTAGGCAAGTGGTGAGAGAGAGGAAGCCTGGGTCTGTGCTGCTGGGAGAGGGAGTGTTGGACCAGGGCGAGCTTCCTCTGAGCTGAGGTCGGTACAGTTGAAAGGGAATGCTGCCTGCCGGCATGTTTGTGTTTCAGCTGCTCTTTGTTACACTGACTGCCTTGTTTCGCAACAGCAGACTGCTAGAGAGGGAGAGAGAGAGAGAGAAAGAGAGAGAGACCTCAGAAACAATAGTCAGAAGGCAGATAATGAGTAACATGCACTCACACTTGGGCTAGACTCAACCTGATTTCATTCAGCCCTCCCTCGCTTTACAGGATTACACGCTCAGGCCGTCCGAAGTGCACTGGTAGACTGTGCAATGTTAACCTGTACTATGTCTTTTTTGTTTTTTTGTTTTTTCACTCATGACCCAAGTTTCCTTTCTGGGCTAAAAATGAAACCGGTGCATGAGATTGGTTTCAATTGGTTTCAAATTAGCATAAATAAATAAATAAATAAATAAAACAGAAAACAAACAAAAACAAGAAAATGACCAGCACAAAAATTGATAGAATTAGTGAAATTCAAAATAAATAATGTGAGTTTTGTTAAGTTGGTGACTTTAAACTTTTCAAAATCAAAGCCCACCCACAAGATATTTCAAAGGAATAAGGTGTGTAACTGAAATGAGGCACATGCATGCATGAGACACACACACACACACACACACACGCACACTGGCTACTTCAATGAAGTAGCCAGCTCACTTGCTCCACAACTATTGCCATTCTTCAGGAAAGGGTGTGGACTCACATGCTTCACATATTGTCCTCCACACATCCTCTTCACCTCTCGTTCTCACATGATGACTATAATGACGGATACATTACTTCCATCTTTGATTCATCTTGCAGGAATTTATGGCAGCACCACCCCTTCTTCCCTCAACACACACACACAAGCACACACATGCACACACCTCAAATTCCATTATAAAAACTTCCAATTGTAAAGAGGGAGTAAAGCTTGTTCTGCTGCCAGCTTTAAACGTCCAAGGTTCGGTTTCTGGCAACACATTTCTGGCAAGCGGGCATCAGATTTATCTAAATGCGGCACGCTGAGGGAGAGCTAGATCACAGATAGAATGGAAAATTTGGGATTCATTTCTCCCTTCTGTATTCCCTGGGTTGTATTTCAACCACTGGCACCACATACTGCAAAGGTGAAGTCACTGGGCAGTGCAGAGTGAAGAAACACAGAGCAGCCGAAACATCCATATACACACACACACACAGCAAGGTGGACAAGGACACTCACCAGCTCAGACGCATGCAGTGTTTGTCTCACATACATCAAGTCAACCCAGTCAGCAGAGCAAAATGTTGGAATTTCATGTTTCTGCAAACAAACAAACACATTGAAATCAAGCTTATTATTGTGGACTAAAATGAAACTAAAAACAAACAAAAAAAAAATTACATGACTGGGAGTCAACTTCCTTCACAAAGTGTTGGGTTTGGATTGGAATACCTATTCTGACAAACACCCCCCATGTTAGAAGAAAAAAAACAGCTCAAACTAATACTGACACCAAGAAAAACTCAACTAAAACTAAACATTCTTAAACAATGAAACCTAAACTGAGACCAGCAAAAACCCACTCTGAAAACTGAGACCAAACTGAAAAAAATGAAAACAAAAATTAACAGATGTTACAATGTGGTAACAGATGGTGCCAAATAGTAATATTATTATTGTTGAGCTGACCATACCAGTGATTTTTTGCGTTATATCAAACAGTCATATTTTAGAACCATCAAGCTGTGTTTTGGTTTTGTAATAATAATTGAGGAAATGCGGAAATGTTACATGCAATGTTACATATCATCCAGGAATCAAAGTATCGCAGCACACACAGAATATTTCTATGAAAAATGTATATTAATTAAAAAATGCATTTGATTGCATCAGCTTTTTTTTTTTGTTCTCCTCAAGAATACAAAGATTTTTCTTCTTCTTTTTTTTAATCCACTACAAAGTTGAATATTCAAAATCCAGGATTATACACTGAAATTCACAGATTAAAAAAAGAAAAAAAGGAAAAAAAATAAAAAAATTTGTATAACATGGCTGACGAGCTCAAAGGTCACACACACATACACTAGAATGAGGATCGGGTCACCTATTTTTGTCCGACCCAAACCCGACAAGCATTGGTTTTTGTGTGTGAACCCAACCTGAGCCCCGGATTTTGCTTGTCCTCCATCACTAGGTCAGCGTCATGTAAACTTCAGTACACAGGAAGTTAGCTAGACCACTCGGCCAATCATATTTATTTATTTATTTTGCACTACAGTTTCACTAAAATAATGCAGATGTGACCGAAACCGACTCAGACCCACATAATTCTACATTTTTGTCTGAACTTGGCCTGATGGGTACCGACAGGTCCCTGTGGGCTCGGGTCAGGTATCCACACTCTAATATAGCCACAAGAAAAACATCCTATTCATTGTGTGGAACATTTTCATAACAGTTTAGTGCAATTTATGCAATTGAGACTGGCACACACATAAAAAAAAAAGCACCATTTTGAATAAGTGGAGCACTCGCCACACTACACACCACACACACACACATGCACACTGGAGCTGCTCCAGTGGCAGGTGAAGGTTTAGTGTTCCACATGGTGCTCAGAGGAGCTGCTGGTGTTCTCCTCTCACACAGCATGGTGAATCATTGTCTGAGACTGTGGTTCGAGGAATTGGCCACAGCAGATTACACAATGGAAACTAAAAAAACCAGTGTGTTGTAAATCAGTGCCATTGAACTGTGAGTGAATCACAGCATGAGGTTGGAGGCCAAAGCTGTAAGATGAAGGCTGAGCCTGGTAAAGGCACATTTTGTTTAGCGTTTTTTTTTATCACACCGTTATTGTGACACACGCCCATACCATGCTCAATCAAATCACTCCCATGCACACTGTTCTGCATCAACAGGGGTCAAGCAAGCTGCAGTATACAGTGCTGCTTATTTTTGGTCCATTGGTTGTCTGTTGTTGTTGTTGTTGTTTGTTGTCTGTCTGTAAGCTGCCTGCCACTGAGGTGGACTTCCTCCCAGCTAACATGTTTTTTTTTTTTTTTTTTTTCTGTTTTGTTTTTTTTTAGTTTTGTTTTTTGACTGAACCACGTAACTCAGTTCAGTGCTGAGCCTCAATAGCAGGGGCTAAGTATCCCTTTAAAGCTGCTCTTTGAGACATTTTTAGGTAATTCTATGCATGTCTAATAAGCCTTAATCACAAAGTAAGGCTGCAAAAGAGAAGAGTGCCCTATCCCCACTAAGTAAGACAATGGAGATTCCCTCTATTTGCCAACAATAAGATGTTGGATATGAACACTCACCGCCACAGGAACTGACTAATCAAAACTTAAGACTGAAATATAAACTATCTCCTAAACTGCAGCCTCCAGAGAAGTCTAGAGAAAACTAAACTGCCAAGAGATATTGAATCAAAAAGCTCTAAACCCTCAGCCTTGGGCCGAAAGATGGACTGCTTTGTAAAGCTCCGTTAATGAGTTTTTGTGATGCTAATTTAGCAATGAATGTTTAGCTGCCATGCAAGACGGCAACCGCTCTAGAAGAATGCCAACCCTGAATCTTATCACTGCTTGAGATAAATTAAACTCCAATTATAAACCAAAAGATCAGAATATCATAACTCTCTGCAGGGAATCACATAGCATACAAGCTAGTCAATATGATACAGCTGATACTGTATCAAATCTATCAGATCCAAGAAAAGCACCTCAAGAGGCAACACAAACTTGTGTGGGTAACTTAAACTTACATATCAATTATGTATAGATGAATTGCACTGCACCAAGCGCGGAGCCATCGGGACTGCTAAGCAGATCAGGCACCGCGCCCAGGGCCTCGCCTTCCTCAATATGGGGCCCCATACCCAATCTGATTTTTTTTTTTTTTTTTTTTTTTTTTTTTAATGAAGCTCAGTTAACCCTTTGAAACCTGAGAAAGTTCCATTGATTTGTTTCAGAAACATGGGGGGAAAGGCAATGAACAAATTAACAAGAAATAACCTGACAATGAGTGAAAATTAAAAGAAAATGACCATAAAATTATCAAAACAATTATTAACTCTATAAAGCCATTCGTATCATATATGATACACATTTTCAATTCCGCTTTTCGTTTTCAGTTTAATCAATACTTGACCAAAATACTGTTGTATACCTTTGAACACTTCGCCTGTTCACCCTGGACCATGCCATTGGCACTTCAAGTACATATCATATATCATACACCAGAAAGGTCATGTAAGAACATATTTTTTGAATTTTTATATGTATATATTTTTTGTTATAGGACTAAATAAAGGGTTCAGTTTCAAAAAATTGGAATTTTCTGCCAATTCTTTCATAGTTCAGGCTTTATAGGGTTAAAGAAAAATGGAAGAAGAAAACATGTTTATAATTTTCATAATTATACATTTAAAATTAAATTACAGTTATGTTGTGATCTTTTCTACATAATGAGGCCAGACACGAAAACGGTTCAAAACTGAATGGTGCAAAGGTCTAATGGGCTTGTGTTCAGGCTGTTCATGTTTTGGACCTACACTGATCTGTTCATGGTAAAATGTCAAAGGACGGCACTGACCAAATCACTGTGGAGCTTTGCCAGAAATCTCAAACGAGAGTTTCCAACTAAATTTCCCACCCGCACTCCGCTGAGACGGATATATTGAAATGAGTCAAGAAAAGTAGAACTGATGTACGCTGCACATAACTCCATGAGAGATTCAGGCCCAGCTCACATCGTCTGCTCTCCTTCATCATCAGTGATCATTCAGGGCACTTGATGGATACCCGCGACATTGCTTTTGCATCTCAGGTCATCTTGAATTAGTGTGGAGAAGTGGTGGGAGAGGAGGAGAGGGATCTATCAAAGACTTTCGGGACTTGCCCTTCTGTCTGCTCCTGTTTTTCTCCTCCTCAGATCACTTTCTCATTGAGGGGCCTTAAGTGAGCGAACGCTGCTAGCACTAATTAAGTTGGCGAAGATGGTGCAGACCCCGACACCAGCAGAAAAGCTCGGGATGAAAGCTTCATTAATGAATCACAATGCCGTGACAACACTGATAATTACCTCCACGGGCTAGAAGATAAAAGATGCGTTTTAAGAAAAAATAAGTGAGCTTTACTTAGCTGAAATAATTCCCAAGTGAGCTTTGGGGATAAGGAACCCCCTTGCCCTCCTAGAAATGGACAAGGACACCCGTGTGTGTGTGTGTGTGTGTGTGTGTGTGCGTGCATGAGTGCGTGTGTTCTCAATTTTTACAGCCCCGGGGTCAAATTAGCATTGTATAATGTTGAATGAGTCATTCATGATTAAATTTCATTAAGTAAGGATGGGGGGTGTCTTATCCCATTGAAAAGTTTCATATTCTGTCCAAACTTAAGGGAGAGTGGACTTAGTGGACTGGATTTACTGCAGTGTAGACATACTGCAGTTGGTTTAATAGGATTTGTGGCAAGTTTTTTTTTTTTTTTTTTTCGTCAATCTGCAATGGAAAAACTTGGGGGACTGCCGCATGTACAAAGAGAAACTGCTGACCCTGTGGGGTAGGAGAGCATAGACTCAGAACAAATCCCAGCCTTCATTATACCACAGACAACCAAAGGATTCACCAACATTTAGATTGATCATTATGAAGCAGCAACTCTTTCAGCTGCTGATGCTTGGTTGGCACCTCAGAAAAATTAATTATTGTGAACTAGAGGTCTACAGCAGTTGAGAAAAGCTAACTGAAAACAGTTGATTGGGTTTCTAACCACATGACTTAAGTCCACTTTCTTCATCAGAATCAGGCATGAAGTTGTTAGTTTGTTGTATTTTTCATTTGGCCCGGTCATGGTTCATACAGCCTTGTGTTCAGCAGACCAACATTTGTCAACAAATGACACACAGTCAAGCTGGTCCTCTATCTATTGGACAATGGATCACCAATGGCAATGGCAATCCTGTTTTTTATTACAATGCTTTGATGTGATATCTGCTGCAGCAAAAATGCCTACACTAATCTAATGCAGGTCTGTGATCAGCAAGTTTAATAGCATAACATTTCAGCTCCTGCAGGATGTTTGGGGAAGACGTGGTGCAGGGAAGGATCATTCACAAGCATCAGCCAACAGGATCTCAGTTTGGGAGAGAAACACACTTTTATTTTGAAGGGACAGGTGGGTGAGAGAGGATGTTTAAAGATTTGTGAAGGTTTTATTGGTTAAAATTTTTAATTTACAGTCACTAGTGCAGGATGATGTCACTGCTTAAGATCCTCTGTGTTTCAGGAAGTGTTTCATGGGGCTGAAGTCCTCTCAGCTTGTGTCTTAGCAGCACAGGGATGCTTTGCATAAGTTTCCATCCATAGATCTACTTTCCCTTTCAAACAGGAAAATACCTCGACAAGAGCCGTTTAAAGCAACATTTTTCCTTCAGCGTTACTTTAATGCTACACTGACATGTAATGGGTAGCATGGAGTCTCTGTCATGGCCGCTCTGCATCCTGAAAGCCTGTTCCTGCTCTGTGGATGTTTGGGCCAGCAGCAGCTGCTGTGTCCAGCTAGCTGGCTAGCTGCTCTCTGTACACAGATCATGGCAAAGCCCAACCAAAATGTTGAAGGAGGAAAAGGAAGAGAAAAAGAGAGTGACCGAACAGGAGACAAGACTGGAGGAAATACTGGACTGACTTTTAGTGTCTGGCCAGAGCTTCATGAAGACAGAGGCTGGAAGACAGACGCTGAGCTGCAGCTGCTGCTGGGTGCTGTGTTGCTGCAGGTGTTTTATGTTTGGCTGTTCTAGAAAAGCTGTCGACTGCTAGTTTTTGGTCATGAAGAAGAACTAGTGCGTTGACAACTTATATTGTCAACCGGCAAAACTAGGGTGGCCATACGTCCGGATTTAGGCCGGACAGTCCGGAATTTAAATGCCTTGTCCGGCGTCCAGTGCAGCCTCAAGCCGGATGCTTATTTGTCCTCCTTTTTGGAGTTGCACTTGAACGCAACGCTGCATATCGACCAATGGTGTAAGACAGGCCCGGACTGTACATCGGGAGAACCGAGAGATTTTTCTTTTTCGTCATAGACTTTTAAATTACAATCCAAAAAGTGCATTCATTGGTTAGATTGGTTGATTAGTTTTTCTCCTCCTGCGCTGCTGTGTGCTCAAGTTAAAACAGCAGTGCACTGACATAGATTGTGTAACAAAGCGAAGAGTTGCCACTCCGCTCTATTTTCACTGGCCAGCAGCAGCACACTGGCTTAGCTTGTCTATTCAGAGAAGATGTATCACTTCGGCTTATTTTTCAATCTATGTTATCACATTCATACTACTGCTCATTCATTGGTAGCTGAATTGTTAGGTCTGTTTGATAAGCAATTTACATTTTTAAAATAATAATAATAATTTAACATATTGTTAAAAAAAAAAAAAAGCCAACATGATGCAGGTCAGAGGCTAAAAAAAGACTATTGACTAAAACTAGACTAAAATACTTTGTAATTTAGTCGACTAAAACTAGACTAAAATACTTTGGATTTTCTTCGACTAAAACTAGACTAAAATGCCAAGACTTTTCATCGACTAAAATGTGACTAAACAATAAAGAATTCAAGTTGACCCCCCCACCCCACCCCCCTCCTGTCTTCCTTTTTGGTGTTGTGGAAATGGCCATCCTAGGCAAAACACTGAGAAGCCTGCCATGCTAAGCCGAGCATGCTGCTGGATGTGTGGCTGTGCTGGCAGAGAAATGGACTCACTGGTTTTTGTTCAGAAACCACGTGGGTCCATTTCAACAGAGGACTTTAGCTGGCTAGCTGTCCTGTGTCTGTTAGCGTCCTCCACCAGGTGTTAGCAGCATGCTGTCTCTGCTTCAGCTTAGCTAAGCTAATCATGCTAACCTTACTGTTGTGAGCCGTGTATGTGTGATGCTTATGTGAACTTTGACTGCCACACAGAAAGAATCATGTCTGAGCATGTACTGATCCATCAAAATATAATTTTTCAAGACCAAAACTTGTCATGACGCTGCCAGTGTGTGTTTGTAGTTAGCACCCCATGTTTCTGTTGCACACTAAATGTCAGGCTTTGAATAGCAGAGCTGCAGAAGGCCACATACAAGGCTGATAGCGCTAATAGGAATAGGAATTGATTTATTTGAAACAGGGACAATGCACAAATAAACATTAATCTTGTAGGACAAGAAAAGACGTCTTGGGCCAGGTTATAGCAACAGTTGCTAATTTCCTCCTGTAGTCCCTGAAATGAAAGAATATAACTTTATGAGACCATTACTGTTATATATGTAATGATATGTCAATGTCAGCATTATCACAGCTA
Source organism: Myripristis murdjan (assembly GCF_902150065.1). Taxonomy (NCBI): domain Eukaryota; kingdom Metazoa; phylum Chordata; class Actinopteri; order Holocentriformes; family Holocentridae; genus Myripristis; species Myripristis murdjan. The sequence goes on along the minus strand of NC_043986.1, from coordinate 33,927,907 downwards.
GGCAGTGTCAGAAATGCTAACCACTGTTAGAAAACATGGCATCACATGGAGACCGGATCATAAAACGTCTTGGACTGTTGCCAAATTCAATGAAACAGGCTTGACACTAACCTGAAGCCCTTGATCTTAACCTTAACCAAGTGGGCGTGTCCAAGAAAGCCCTCATCCAACCACAGCCCGAACCTTAACCCTGTGGGCTGATCTTGCCCAGAACTCTGGTGGGTTTCATAATAGCACAGCAAGAGCCCAGCAATAATGTCTAAGCCTCCGCTGATTTTAAAATTCAACAAACACATACAGTAGAATGTCAATAGATATGTCAACATGTTGAAATACAATTTATTGATATTCTACTTGTTGATATTTAACTTACATATCAAGTACACAAATATAAACACGTGATATACTGTATCTGTATCTAGCTATACAGATAAATAAATAAATATATGTATGGGGGTTGGCGGGTGTTGATTTCAAGCTGTGCATGTCCTCTAACTGTACATCCTCACTTGAAAACACCATTTCCACAGTGCAGAGCAGTTTTCCCACCATATCCAGTACAGCACCGTGTGACACATGCAGCTGAATGATAAGTCAGATTATGAAATCAGGCCAGGTTGGCTAGACATAACATGCAGGCCTGTTTACATTCTTGCTGTGCAGGCAGGATGCTCTGGTGTCTCGGGGCCAATCTCACCATCTATTCAGGGAGGAGAGTTGACAGAAACTCCAGCCAGCAGGGGAGCAGGACAGGATATGCCAAATACAGCCTGGTTATTCAGCTGCTCCTAACAATAGGATCCTGATTCATAAAGAGAGAGGAGATGATATTTTTGGTGTTTGTGTTGTTCAGAGGTATGAAATTCGGTATGCAGGGGTCAAGATTTCCTCCATACGGTGGCTATTGTTGGGAGTAAACAAGTCAGCATAATTTGAGAGGATATTCTGCCTTAGTTAAAAAAGGAGCCCCATGTCTCCCCCTGAAACCCAGGACCACAGATACGCCGTTATTTACATCTGTGACCTTGAATGTGCATTATCCTTGTTATTAAAGGGGATGAGTAAAGTTGTCAGTTATCTATCTATCATCATCATCAAACAATCAAGCATATTGAGCGAAAATATATTGGGATAATGAGCATTTGCTGACCAAACTATGATGAAATATAACCACGTTTTTGTCAGCAAAAAAAAGAGCAGACCAATGAAACTTGACTCCTGACTTCAGTTTGGAGGGGAGCCAATAATATGGACAAATTTTACTTTGGATTATACAATATGAAAACAAAAGTTAGATACCAAATAGAAGAATGCTGTATGATGAAGAATGACATTCAGTCTGTGTCACTAACAAAGAATCTACTGAGGAAGTTTTACATGAAGAAGAATTACATGAAAACTTTTTGTCAACAATACTAAAACTAGCAATTTCATATGATTAAAAAAAAATTCAGAATTGGCTGTCTGTATTAACGTTGAGCCTGAGGGGAGTTTGTATGGGTTCAAGTGAAAATCAAACTCTTTGTCATATAAATGTACACCGAGGAATGTAAGGCCACGTTCAGACTGTCAGCCCAAATCCGATTTTTAGCTCATCCAGATTGAAACTGGATGGCTCTTTTGTAGTCTGAACAGTCACAAATCACATGAAATCCGATTTTTGCAAATCTGATCGAAACCACATTCGGGAGGTAGTTTCAGATCGCATTTGGACAGATGCGTCTGAGTCTGAACAGCTCCAAACACTCAGATCGGTTTTGACTGTCTGTGACGTCACTCTACTCTACACTACGCACGCTGGATGACGCCTCCGCGCCGACGTCGTTGCTACAGCAACCTGTCAGATCGGTCAATTGATGTGGCCCAGTCTGAACAGAGTCAGATCCGATTTGGACACTTGCTAAAAACAGTGTGGACAGTCAGCCCTAAAAATCGCATTTGAGAAGGAATCTGATTTGAATCAGATTCGCCTGCAGTGTGAACGCGACCTAAATGAGTCACAGGCGACTGCACAATGTGTGCTGAGGATGTCTGCCACCTCTGAGTTGTATAGCTTTGACATATTTTAACCTTTAAGAACATCTATTATTATTGACACGTACAATCCCAATTCAACCATGTAAGCTTGAATATCTGCATTATCTATCCATATCTATATCTATAGCTATCTATATGTGTGTGTGTGTGTGTGTGTGTGTGTGTGTGTGTGTGCATATATATACACACATGTATAATTATATCTATAGACAGTCCCAGGGAGAAGAAAACAAGGCCACTGAATGTGGGCAGAGCAAGCTTTGATGACTAACCTCGCTCCCCTTCATCCTGTCTCATCCTCTCTCTCCATCTGCCTTGCTTCTTCCACCCTCAAGCATCTCTCTCGCTGCTAATCACTCACATGTAAGTATTTATAACATACTATTTGGCCTGTTCCCTGCTGCTTCTTGTTTACTCGGGTCTCGTTCACTCATTGGCTGAAGGTTAGCCATGGTGTGCTGCTGCCTAAGACCAGCTGGGACAAACACTGTCCTGAGTTCAGTTTGATAATGTCGCTTAAACAATTACACAGAGAAATCTTGGGCCCGTGAAATGTGGTCATGGCAAAGAGTATGAATTTTTGTCACTTCCCAGCACTCCAAGGGCATGTATCTGTAATAGACACTGTTAACATATATAATGAGGAAGCCAGTGTGACTTACAGAGGCCTAAGTATGGCTATGTTACAGATGCACTTGGCAATTTTGCATGATGGCAGTTTTATATGGCAATGGCAGGTACTGTATCTGTGTGAATTTTGAGGACTTCATTACCTAGAAATCCTGCAAAAAGTTGCAACGAGGCGGCACCCTGGTACCTCACTGGATAAGAGTGCGTAACACTTGTCAAGGCAGAGTCCTGACCGCTGGATCCCGGGTTCAAATCCCACCTCAGGCCATTTGCTGCATGTCATCCCCTCTCTCTCCTCTACCTTTTCTGCCTCTCTCTGTACTGTGACTGTCCAATAAAGCAGAAATGACAAAAAATAATCTTAAATCTCTTTGGATAGAGCACACATCTGGACTTCAGCCTGCACAGGTAGCTGTGGTTATTTTCAGCGTGTTCCTGATTTTTCTACATCTTCTCCATCAAGGGGAATGAAAGTTCATGTTTCTGCTAATCTTCTCCCAAAGCAAGCAATCGAATTTTAGCACTCCCAATATCATTTTTCTTTTTTCCATTCCCTCCAAAATGAACTTTCAGAGACTTTAATTTTTCCTCACATCGGTATGCCATCACCAGGGGCGCCGTATATGGGGGAAAAGTTAGGACAATTCCAAGGGCCCTTGCCTTACAGCGGCACCAAAAAATAGGTAAAAACTAATATAAATTATTAAACCATCATCAAGTAAATACATTTATATTTTTTTTTTTTCCTGGGGCCCACAATTCCTGGTGGCGCCCCTGGCCATCACCATGATAAAGTCGTCCAGATTAGTTTTCCTGAAAGCAGCAGCACTGTGGTGTTTTCAGGACTTTTTTTTATATTGGGTGGAGTGAAACAGTCTCTCCTCTGGAAAACAGTCCCTGGAGAAACATTTGCTTTACACAGCTGATGATCACTTTTGTGGTTTATGAATAGCAACAACTGTTAGCTGCAGAAGCAGAACATTATAAGGTGGCAGTTTCAACTGAAAATGCTCATTTGAAAATCAAGAGATTTTTGACCATATAAATTTTGACTGTATGAGTGAAACTCATAGTTCTCTTGGGAAACATTAAAAAAAAATAAATTAAAATAAAAATTGAGGGATTTTGATTCAATGTTGTGAAATCTTTAGTACCCCTGCATAATTTGCAAAATAGTTTGTTGCAATTTAAAATGTGTGGAAATTGTTTTAAATGGGCCAAACATTCACAATCACAGGTCTGGTCCTTTATGTCCAACTGTTTCCATTCCAGCTACATTTCCAAAATGGCTGCCCGTAAGACAGGAGTGACCACTTTTCTCAACTACATTGCTGTGGAGTGTGTGCAGTGACATCCCTAAAGGCACAGGGCCGCCAGATGCCTGCAGGCTCACTGATCTGAAATCAGTCGCCGTCTCTGTCCTGATCCGCCTCCCACACAAATTGGTTCCCTCTGTGCACATGTATCCGGCCACAGGATACAAATAGCTAGATGCAGCTCCCTGTAATGACATATAGTGGACAAAAAAGGCTAGAATTATGGAGGGAGGAAAAAAATCACTACTTTCATCTCGCCTGCTGGGGCTGTCGTGCTCTGAAAAAGCCTCTGGTAGGGAATTAGAAATTGCAACTATCCCGGTGGGGAAGGGAATGCAGGAGAGGACAAGCACATACATGCACATACACATGAGCCCTGTGACGCCCCCGGCTACGTGCAGGGGGTTACCTTTCAAACACTACAATCTGGAATGTTTTCGACCTCAAGGCCCCGCACTATTTCATGTCACTAATATTGGGTGACTCAAGGTCAGCAAATGAACGGGAATGTTAAGTGAGACACTGAAGCCAGGTTTTTTTTTTTTTTTTCCTGAAACCATCTGTACTTCATTTTGTATACATGCTGTGCTTTGCTTAGGCAGATGAAACATTTTCAACCTCAGAATCATCCTCATCGTCAAAAGACAAAACAAAATAGCAGCAAACACTCATGTAAAGTGGAAAAAGGAGGGGGGAAAAAGAAAAACTGACAGAAATAACTACATTAGAGCTTACCATTGATCCCAACAAATGATGCAACCCCATTCTGCTTGCATAACATCTGAGACATTTACTGCTTATGAAGCAAAATCACATTCGTGGGGGAACATGGAAGCCTTGCAATACAATCAGCTGTTCACAGCTTGTCTGTAAGTCGAGGTTTCTCTAGTCACTCATCTCTATAGGAAATGAATGGACTTCTTTTGCTGATCTTGTTGCCTATAGCAGAAATGTGGCGCAACACTGGACTGTATTGCTTTGTGGCACTGCATTCTGCCTTGGTACAAACATACGTCTGTGTAACCCAATCTGTGCTATTTATACTGGGTGGGTGAATGAGGTGAGCGAGGAGGACTCATTCAGGATTTTAAAGGGAGTCTGGCTGCAATTAGGCCCTTCAGGTGTGGAGTTTTACACCACTCATTCATGGAAAAAGGGAGGCCTAACATCAGGACTACTTTTTGGCGGAACAGAGGCCTTCTCTGTCTCAACATCTGGACTGAAGCAAAATGGAGGTCAGGCAAAAAAAAAAAAAAAAAAAAAAAAAAAAAAAAAAGGGCATCAGCCTGGGCCTCTAGCCGGGGCAGGTAATGCAAAGTTCAAGAGGAAATGGAGTTCAAGGATGTGGAAGGGCTTTGCTGTGTCTGCAGACGTGTTCTTCTGTTTTGTCCTGGTACACAGTTTGCATGAAGCACAGGGATACAAGACCAGTGTGCTGCTGTGTTGAAAGGGTACTGCCAGTCAAACTATACAAACTACTTCTAACATATGACTATTTATGAAAACCATGTTGGATGACTCAGAAATGCTTTGTAGTCAAAGTAAAAACAAGACTGCTTTTTGAGTTCCTGTGAAGCTGACATTTGAAAAACTGACATTTTCAGCCATGGATGACGATATACAATAAACTAAAATGTAGTTCTGTTATTATTTTATTGTTCTTCAGTGGATCATGGATGGCATTATGTAACTCCAACAACAATTTAAGATCTTTGATCTATGAACAAAAATTTGACTGATATATGCTGTAAATTCAATTGCAAAATGCTCATCAGGGTGTACAGTTGTCAGTCTAATTATCAGTAACAGTGCCCAGGTGTATGAATGTCATTGGGGATTATTGCACAGATTGTCCTGCCTGCTGTGTCAACTGATTTTCTTTAATTTCACAGAATTCAGCTGTTTGTCTATGATCCAAAGTGATGTCTGTAATGCCTGTCCATGCCTGTATATCTATAACGCCTAGGTCTGTCTAAAGGAGAGAGAAAAAAATACATTTTGAAAGTTTAATATCACTTTGCAAGCGTTCCTGTTCAAAATTAAAATGCACATATGATTACCTAGTGCACGTGGACAATAGTTTTGTTAAAATTCAAATTCCTGCCAATATCCAGCACTCATTAATTATGAGAGGTTGAGAGGAACATAACACCTGTACTGAACTACATAACAGCAAGAGGCTAACTGAAATATAAAGTATTTCAAAATGGTTGAATTATCCTATTCATTTATCCTAGTGTTAAGTATTATAATTCTCCTTCCATAAACAAATGAATATAGTAGGTAGAAAAGCTATGGTTTAAAGAGTGGGTTTAAAGAGAGTGGATGCAGGCGCTTCTTTGCCAAGAGCTGCAATGTAGCTGAGTAGTGAAATTTTGATGTTCAAAAAACTTTTCAAGAAGTTTAACACAAATGGTATCTATATCAAAGGTGTAGCCCCACTGAGAGTGTATAATAATAAGGAAAAAGAGATGACCTTGCTTTGCTGCACTGCTATACTACCTAGTCATGGATTTATTAACTTTCACATCAAAATTTCAACCCCACTGAGTCTTTGCCAGGACACTGTGAAAAGAGCAATTATTGCTATGTACATATAATCTCTTGTCTGTCAATCTCCACACTCATGTTAGTCATGATTATGCACTGACACACAGAGGTGGAGTCAGTAGAGAGGGAAACACAGGAAAATGCCCATTAAAATACAAAGGTATTTGAAAATTTCAAATCAAATATTTGTATTGTCTCATCATAATTCCCTCACAGGGAATTATGGTTTAATGTCCCAGTTGTCATGCAGTTCATTTGGCTGTGGAGTGCTTTATGAGTTTGTTAGTCACAGGTATGATAAATATTGTGTCTCAACACATATTTGTGTCAATGTCAAAACACATATAGTTTTGACATTACAAGTTAATGAAATGGAAGCTAATTTAAATTCAGGAATATTAAAAATGGTGGGATACTTGTATATTTCACCAACCTGGGATGACGTGGCTCTGGAAGTAGAGGGTGTCTGTTGGAAGGTTCCTGTTTTAATCCCCAGCTCTTCTAGGGAGCATGCCATTGAGCAAGCCATGAAAGTATGAGAGTAGTTGATTGTCTAGAAAAGCGCTTTAGAGGAGGTGCAGGTGGCATTTTTACATCATCTGATGTGCAGTAAGGCTCACAGTCACAACATCTTCTACAGCAAAAACAAGCATTTCTTCTATTTTGGGTCTAATTGCTCAGAATCAGGTTTGCAAACTAGAACAGAGCCAGCTCTTTGTTGGTTGCAAAGGCCTCAAGTTAGATAGATCGATTTTATTGTCCTTTTCAGGATAATTGTTTTCACTTGAGGCAGATTGAGGTGAAGTACAAAAAGTAAATTACAACACTTCATCATGAAATAATGCACCAATTATCACAAACTGATGATATTTAACAGCGTAGATGTATCCAAAGGCAGACTTCCCCTACATAGGCCCTTGGTGCTCCTTGATCCAGCTGAATAAACTTTTGTGTGTGTGTGTGTGTGTGTGTGTGTGTGTGTGTGTGTGTGTGTGTGTGTGTGTGTGTGTGTGTGTGTGTGTGTGTGTGTGTGTGCATACCACCACCTATTTCAGACATGATAGAAATATCTAACAATAATGTCATGGGACTAAATGCCTTGTGAACCAGCAGCTAGCCTGAGTATGCATCACTCCCCTGCAGTGCAGGAGCATAGAGCTGTCAGGTTGTGTAAGAGGCTTTGGCCTTTATCCCCCTCTAGTCTCCGGGCTCGTTCGCTTTAATCTGTCCTGCCAAGCAAGCCCAGGTCAGAACCCCTTCCTGTGAGACCGGGACTAATTCCTCCCTAAGCACCCTGGGATTTGTAGTCAGCAATCTTCTGACATCACCTTGAGGAAAAAAAAGAGCCAACTCCCAGGCCTCCCCATGCTGCGTAACATGATAAGTTTAATGAGAAAGGGAAGGGAGCCCAGTCTTTGCAACACTCCTCGCTCTCTACCCACTGCATTATTCCTCCAAGGACAATAGCACACTATTCACTTTGAACCAGTTAATTCCTAACCATAATGACCCAGCAGACATCCTCACAGATCACGCTCTTCTCTTTGGTCCTTCTCCGTGTTTTTCACATTCTAACAGGAGAGCTGTGCTAAGTGAGCAGAGTGGAGGGGGTTTTGGTGTCCATGGATGTCATTGATGAGAGCAGGTGTGGGGCCAAACTGTCATAACATGCCGTGTTGGTTAGCAGTTTTAAAGGCAGAGGGAGGGGATGGGAATGGTGTGATGGGGTGGTGTATGAATGTGTGTTTGTGTGCGTGCGTGCATGATTGTGTGTTTGTGTGGAGGGGGCTGTGAAGAGTTCCCAGTGGAACTGATTATCCCCATTTTAACTTATGAGACTAGGGGTGAGCAGGAAGCAAGAGTGGAGGTGGTGGTGCTGGGGGTGGGGGTGGGGGTGGAGGGGGTGCTGTGGCTGTGAACAGCAGGCTAATTAATTACACATTGGCTTGTGGGAATATCCTGCCTAAATGCCAGTCAGGTCCCTGAGAGGCAACACACTTAACAACTTGAGCGCAGCGCACACACAGACATTGTAAACACACACACACACACGCACACACACACACACACACACACACACACACACACACACACACACCACCACCACCACCACCACCACCACCACCAGCTCCAGCAAGTAGAGGGAGCTAATAGAAAGTCTTGAATTAAATTTTAACACTCTAGCAGTGTTAATTTAGTCAATGGAAACTGTGACTAAAATATTTGTGAGAAACAGATCTAAAACTAAATTCCATGTAGTGATAGATAGATAGATAGATATACTTTATTGATCCCAACCAGGGAAATTCTGGTGTTCCAGCAGCAACAGTAGAAACATACAATAAAGTTAACTAAAAAAAGAATAAAGGCTAAAAATATACAATAGAGACTATAAAGACTAAAGACTCAAAAAATACAATAAGGGCTAACCTAAGGAAAGGAGATACGAGATGTGAAAATATACATATGGAATGAGTATGACAATATACAGATGGCGCTGAAGTATATACATGATTGTATAGATTGTATAGATAAGGAGAGTTAGTATGAAACCAGGAGACTAAGAACCAAGTGGCAGAACCTGAACGCCCGGGACTGGGACAAGGAACTAACCGCCTTGATTTAGCCTCTTAAGGAATCCACTTCCCCTCCAGTCTGAAAAACAGTGTGAGTGTATATTGACTTAGGCTGTAATATACAGATAATAAATAATAAATAAACAGTTAAGGTGCTGAGTGATGGATAATAAATACACAGTTTAGGTGCTGGGTGATGTACAATAAGTACATCAACAGCCAAACAAACAACATCCGTCCCTGGATCTACGTTCTCTAGCATCTTAGTCCAATCATATGCATGCACAATGAAAATAAAATAAATGAAAAAATGTAGCATAACTTGCAACCCTGAGATTAGCCTGATTTGCTTTCCAGTGATTATCTCTTGCATGCTACATTAACATTTCCTTAAATCGCAGCACCACATAAAGGCTCCCCTGTTAGACAGTCTATGATGGTTAAAGGTTAAAGGTTGGCCTATAAGCCAAATGACTGAATTATGACCAAACTGCAGGTACACTATGCAAAATGATCAAGGGTGAGGACTCTCTAGGCTCAACTGGCTCATCTGTTGACTTGACTTGATCCAGCGACGAGAACCATGTAGATTCAGCCATCAAACTGCATGCTTATTCCACATTTCTGTCAGCTGATTCTAAGCATCTTCATTTCAATTGACCCCCTGCAATTTTGCACTGTGCACCGTCATACTGTGTGTCAGTCATTCAGTTAATGGGCTGGCACTATATTTCTTGCTTGTGTTACATGATGTTCTCCAAACTTCAATCGACCCTCTGCAGTTTTGCAAAGTTTAGAGGGATAATTCACTCATTTAAAAAAATGATATCACAGTATATAACTTCCATCCTAGTGGTGCTCTCTTCCTCTTATTGTTACTGAGTGCTGGATACTGGCTGGATGCTCCAAATGCTAACTGTTAGCCTCCTGCCATTGAGATGGATGTCCCCCCAGCTAACATTCTGAAAAATGGCCATCTTAATCTACTCTAATTGTTAAATGAAAAAAGCTGGAGTTTTATGTTAGCCGGGGGATGTCCACCTCAATGTCAGAAGGATTTGGAGCATTTGGGGCATCCAGCCATGGAAGATAGCACCGCTACTGTCCTACAGAACAGCTACAGGGGAAGTGAAATAATATCAGTTTTGTCAAAATGGGTGAACTATCCCTTTAACCCCTCATTCTAAGATTAATGACACTTTCCGAAGAGCATGCACTGCATCAATCAAACTCACACACATTCAAGTCATGGTTTAATGCATCAGTGTTCATTGAGAATATTGAGAACATTGAGATCTCATGCAGCAAAAGACCTGGTTTGGAATCAAACCCCGGCTGGTGCAGTAAGGACTCACCCTTGATAGATGGCATGCGTGCTACCAGGTGAGCCACTGGAGTGCCCCTAATAACCTGTTTTTTAAGGCCACAGCTAATAAGTTATCCAATGAGTTCAACAAGCACAACTTACGCTATGTGCTAAGGAAAGCAAATGATTCCAGTGTTGGAAAAGAAAACCCTCTCTTCCTGCTTGTGCTGTGAGGGGGTTTGAGGAGGCTGCTGCTACTTAATCATTGTATGGAATTATGTATGAGGGCAATACTGTGGGCTGTTCATCCTAACACAGCTATAGAACATGTCAGTTGAGTTGCTATAGATGCATGTAATGTTCAGAAATCATTTGAAGAACCCATGTAAATTTTCTCTGGGTGAGATGATGCCATTTGCAATATGCAAAACCAATTATAACCATAATTCTGGGATAGATGTTGCATGTAACATCACACTTTCCTCTTACCTGCCCCCGGCAAGCCCCAAAACATGCTGTCATGTGGTATTATACATCCCATGTTCGTGGGTGGGTATTTATGTGTGCACGTGAAAGTGTTTGGCTCTATTGGTAGCCTCAAAGTCTGGATGTTTCTTACAGGTCCCACCCAACCCCCACCCCGCACACACACACACACACACACACACACACACACACACACACACACACACACACACACACACTAGCACTACTGCCTGGTCTCCCAGCCTTAGACTGATAAGTGTTGGTTCAATACACTCAGAGTCTGCTGTGGCTCAGTGTGTGTGTGTGTGTGTGTGTGTGTGTGTGTGAGTGTATGTGTTTGTTAATTCACAGCATCCTATCTGAGTCTTGCACGTGTTCCTTCACAATGGCAGGCAGCACAATATCAGTATGTGTGTGACTCTGCAAGTATGTTTACAGCATTTACACGTGTGTGTATTTCCAGTGAGTACATGTGTAAACTCACTTTGGTGTGTGCACTGTCCCTGTGTGTTGGTGTGAATGTGAGTATGTGAGTGTATTTCTGGCCTGTGCAAATGTTTCTTCACATTGGAAGCTCAAACAATGGAGCTGTGGGGAAACTCTTGTCATTAGAAGAGGAATGACAAGATCTTGATGAACAAAAGGCAGCATTTGAGCTTGAAATAGGATTTTAGCGTGAGCCCAGGTAGAATAACGGAGCTTTCCAATGAACTCGGACCTGGAATATGCATAGGAACGCCAGTTAAGTTGGAACTCCAAGTTGGAATTACAAAGAAGATTTAAAAAGCTCTCAGTTTGTCAAAATACACATTATGAAAGCACAATAAAATGGTGGACAAGACAGTTAATGATAAACAAATCTGCTCTCTGACTGGATTTAGATTTGATGTCAATGTGGTGTTCTCTGTATTTATTTTTCTGATGGTATAGATTCATAGCAGTGTATTCTTTTCATTTGATGAACAGACCTAGCACTAGCGGTGAAGATGAAGCTGTGGCTGGCTAACTTTAATGTCAGCGAGTCATTATCTGTCAGTGGACACTTCGACGTTTTACCATCTTCAGTTGCAACTGCATGCAGTAAGCACAGACACGGTAACCACAGATTTTTATTTTATTTATTTATTTATTTTTAATGCTTTGCTTTTTGAGAGCCCTTTCACTCCTTTTGGCGTCCTGACCACCTGAACATGCTGAAAATGCTACTGTCCACAGTGCATGTATTTTTAAAACGCTGCTTTCCTTTTTGATAATCCTCGCGTCACTTTGCTTCTTTGCTCATTGGGGAGATGCTGACCTCCACGTTCCCCATATTTTCGACTGTTTTAATTCATTTTTCCCTTTCAGTACGAGGTCAGCCTCACTGTCTGTCCATACAAATGAGTCACCCTTGTTCTTCCGCATTTTCCACATTTTCTGCAGTTTTGGACATTATGAGGGCACATGCTCGGTTAGGGTTACTGACTTTGGGTTCTTGAGTGAATAGAGACATTTCTGAAATGCCGATCATGTTGGTGGATTTTGTATTTTTAAAACTGTGAGATTAAGTTGTGTTTTCAAAAATATCAAAACTCATGCAGACGTGGCATAAGTTAAGATAAGAAAATGGATTAACACTACCATAAGTCAGTGCTTGTTCAGCTATACAAGGTCACTGATAACTAAAACACCAGCACTGGATAAAATGGAATTTCTCTCAGGCTTCCTCAGGTGTGACGTCTGGATGAGCGGTTCTCCAGAAAGCTGCAAACAGCAGTACTGGAGGCCAAGCAATCACTCCGTTCCAAACAGGCACGTTTTGAACAGGCACTGGTACCAGGATGAATCAAGCAATACATGTTCATTTAGAGCCTAGAACATGCAGAATGCACACCAGTATCACATTAGATTTGTTTTCACTGGTTAATGAAAATACAGTGATTTAGCCTACATGTTGCAGCCAAGTGAAACGTAACTGGTTGAAAATATCACAAATGCCAACCCATTCCTAACCAACTATTGTGCTCAAATTTGTCCAGACCTCCATGGTTTGAGGCAGTGCAGCTACACAAACTTACACTGTGTGTGTATATTTCTAGAATGTATCCTTTCAATCTTTACTCACATTGGAATTGGCCTTAACAATATCTGCATGTTTGTGCATGTGTGTGTGTGTGTGTGTGTGTGTGTGTGTGTGTGTGTGTGTGTGTGTGTGTGTGTGTGTATGCATGTGTCCTCATGTATGTGGACCACGGCTCCGTCCACATCAGATGAAGAGGAAAAAGAAATGAAAGGGAGTACGGAGGCAGCAAAATGGCAGAGCTCCACGGAGAGAAATCCAGCATGGACTTGGTGCAGATTCTCACCATATGTTGCTCAGAGCTTTGTCTGGTTAGACTGTGGCATTCATACACAACCCCCACATGGTTCTTAACATGCCACAGCTTCAGTGTGTGCATGTCTGCATGTGTGTAGGCGGCTTCTTGATATGAAGCGAGTTAAAGCATAAGCTATGGGATGTATATGTTTTTATTGTCAGTATATCCACGGCCAACAGAGCACTAAAACTGTCCAAGGGAGGCATGACTAGTTTTTACCATCATGCATCATTTCAGACTGAGTATCAGAAAGTTGAAAAAAGCACTGTTGGGGTTCATTTTTTTTAGTTTTATTATTTATTTTTTTATTTATTTGGGCCTGAATGAAATGGAGAAACACACCCAGGTAAGCAAGACATAACTGGCTCTATGAAGCAGTTGATGTTTGGGCAAAAATCAATTTGTACAATGAAAAATTATACAAAAGACAAAAATTAGAGTGCAACTGGAAAATGGAGTGATGCTTTAATGGGATGGTAGACCCAAGTCGCACTGGGTAATATTCTTAGTTAATATTATTCTTGAGTTCTGTCTTCATTATCCACCAAGATTTGACAGTTCCTAAAAGTCACTCACTGTAAAGTGCAGTTTTAGGGGCTGCACTTTGTATTCCAGCAGGGCTGGCTCAGCTTTAGTTCCCCTTTTAGGGTATAACAACTCAGCTTTCCAACAAAGTGGAAAATATTCTGCTTGGTGGGAGCTGAAATAACTATGGATTTCACTAGTCCTGCAAAGATATGATAGCAAACTATTAATAGCTAATATTACTTTGGAGCTCACTTAGCTTGCTACTGAAAACTTTGCACACTTGTGGGGTTGAGTCCAACTAAAGTAGCCATGTAATGAGATTTTCTAGTTTTCAACCCCAGTTGATGACTAATCTTGATAGCAACAACAATAATAATAAATTGAACATTTTTTATATTTAAGCATCCCTTTTAAGCCAGTACACGTGATCAGCAGCAAAATGGTTTCATTTTGCGATGAGTGAGCTATTGGAGTTCCAGCATTCGAATCCAGTTTGCAGATGGCCTTGTAAATCAAATGGCATATTTGTGTGACATATGCATGGATGCACAAAGATTGAGGAACTGCACTGTAATTATAATTAAGAGCAAACTTGCATACCTGGCAGATGGAACTGGATTTGCATGGAAAGGTGCTGCACGTGGCTTTACAGTGAGTTGGCAGTAGAAGTTACTCTTGAAAATAGACAGTGCCAGTTTGGTTGTTACTCAGTGTTGAAAGTGGAGAAGTTGGGAGTAGTTGGCGCTGTGTTGAAAAGAAGAGAGTGAGGGCTCCACAAGTGTTTGTACAGGGGTGGGGGTGGTTGATATGGTAAACACAGCACTATCTGGTCTCCAAATGCTGATGTGTTTTTTTCCCCTGTACAGCTTCGAAATAGTAGGAACCCAGCTAAGCCAGCATTTAGTGGAAATAATGGGATAATAGGAACTGCTCCCCTGATCCATCTTCACCTTCTATGGGAAAAAGTCTACTTTTGCCAGCAGAGTCGTATTCATCATTCAGACTGGCTTTGCCAAATACTCAGGGACTGAAGGAAGGTGAAGTTTCTTTATTTCCATTTGATCCTTCTCAAGTTGGATCTCCACCACAGAAGGTCTTTGATATCCTCCAAGAGGATGTCTCAGAGGAAGCCTTTTATGATAAGCCAATCTGGGTCGACCCTGAGAGCGATGCATGTAACTCGCCAGTAAGCCGGCCAGCATGCTCATTCTCACCCCTCTTTTTCCAAGTAGGCTGGGGTTTCCTCTTGTCTCCCTGCGTTAGGGTTCATTTACTGGAGACAGACCAGGAAGTACACTCTGTTCTCTAGTTGCGTTCTGTGTAAAATGTGGCAATGTATTCGGAAATATTCCTACTGTTTAGGCCAAGATATCCAAAGTTTTTTTTTTCTACCTCAGGGCTTCTCAAATGTTTTCTTGTCACACACAGACACAGACACACACACACACACACACACACACGCACACACACATATATGTTAGTGTCATGGCCACCCATTTAATAGTGTCTGTGACTCATATGGGAAGATAATTGTTGATTTAGTATTAAAATGCAGAACGGCCCACACTGAACATAAAAATAATGCTATCCAATGTAAAGCTGATCATAATAAGAGTAGACAAGACATATACATTTTGTAACTGGGACAGTTTCTAGTTAATTAAATTATTGTGAAATTAAACTGTTCTTCTTTTGGCTGGGGACCCCTCAAGGACTCCTGGGAGATCCCAAACCCCACTTTGGGAACTACTGCACTGCCTTATGAGGTAAATCAAAGGGTATTATTCAGTGCATACAATGCTAATGGGGCTAAATTAACTGGTATCTCAAGAAACACAAAGGCAAAGAGAGGTATTCTGATTATGGGTTATTTGTTGCTTTTCAACTAAAGGAGCAGAATGCTTTTGTAAGACTTCTTAGTTAAGAAGCATGTTCTTATCTAACAAAAGACTAAGACGTTGACAATCACCAAGCCCTTTAAAATGTTTGCTTCTTCTTCTTCTTTGTGCAAAATAAACAAAGCTACTTAACAAACAACTATCTGATAATGCAAATGTGCCTCTCTTCATGGATCACTATTATTGCCAGTCCAAGAAATCTGAACGGCCATCCCATTATGCATTATGAAAATTTCTAGAAACATCTTTCTGCAGTGGGATTTAAAAACTCCCATGGAGGAACGCGGGCTTCACATGATGTTGCATCACCGCCAAAAGAAAGGGTTAAAAAAAAAAGGTTATATCAACTAATTCTGCCTCATTGTCTTCAAAATCTGTCACCATTGCATTTATGTTTTCTTCTTTTTTGATGTTGGCTTTTCACCAGCTATTTTCATTCAGTGACCCTACCTGAAATATTTGACATTGCAACAGACACTAGCGTTGCGTCCCAAATTTTAGGCTGCACATTTTGCTCTACAAAAATGCGAGTGACAGCCCCTGTGTCACTCTCTGCGTTTGTGTAAGCATTCCTTGCATAGACTTTGAAACAGCCTCGGAGTGAGAGGTGTAACTCAGGTCCAAATGAATAAGACTCACTTAAACTAAAACAAATGTGTGCTGTATCCCTCAAAATAATTTTTAAGCTTTGTGTCATGTTGTTTTCCAGTTTATATCAACATCATTTTGGAGCAGTCCACTCCTAGTGTGACTCTCACTCTTGCGGCAGGAAAGGACTGTTTGGACCAAATGTCGTGGATGTATTACACCTACATGGAGCAACAAATACCACTACATGGGTAAGAATCCAAACTATCACTAACAATCACTATATCACAACCAGTTCTGCTCACTTTGATCAGAGGAGAGTTCAAACACACTTTCCCAAATGAGAATATGTTGACCAACAAGGTGATGAATTCTTAAAATTCCCTCAGTCTCTCAATGCATTTCCTTCAGAGTTTCCTGTGATGTCTTCTCAAGAAAATGTCCTCTGGCTATATGGGTCATACTGGCACTCTCTGTTCTTGTTGCAAGCACCTACTCAGTTAATGGTCTTCTCCACCCGTTCAGGATCTGGACCAGACTGCCTCACTGATGGTGGTGTCACCCCTGCAGCCCTTGCAAGAGCTCCAACCTCCTTGAAGAGCAAGTAGTTTCCTACATGTTGCCAAAGGGGAAAGCCAACCCTGAATACAGGGGTTGTAAATATCTCACTAATGAGAACAGAGACAGAGGGGTCAAATGCAACCGCAAACAGCTCGGCTGTACATCGGTAATACTGAACGAGTGTGCTACTCACCAGTTCATATCGACTTTAAGTTTACTCATAAATCCACCAAGAAAAAAACAAGTCTATCATTAGTACCCAAGTAGTTAGTCTGTGAAAAACAAACAAACCAAAAAAAAACCTCATTAAACATTTTAGGAGGCCAAAATAGTGTGTATTGATCCTTTGGAAGTGACTTATGAGCATTTTACCATTAATTACAGAAAACAGTTTCAAATTTGTAATGCCATCCAAAATTAATAAAAAAAGATTAATACAACATTAAAGTTTTCTGCAAATAATTTGATAGTCATTAAGCAACATTTAAAATAACATTAGGGGAGCGCGGGGTTAAACCTAACGCGGGGTTAGTTTTAACACGGACTTTTTAGGTAGTTGCACAAGGTCAACCCGCAAGTGCTTCTGGTTATTTCATCACATAATCATAAGAGAGGCCAGTGCGAATTTTGGTGGGAATTGGCTGCATTTTGGAGGAGATATGTGCACAAGTGTGTTTTACCACCATGTAAGTGAATTTCTTTACCTTTATAATTTTTTGACTACTGAACTGTGTGTGTGCATTATCGAATCCAATCTTACATCAACGTATTAAGCGTCATGTTGCCTAAAACATAGCACTGATTCAAAACATTTAGCTAACTCATAGTGAGTGCTAGACAGGTTTGAGACCAGTGACTGCACAGTGGGGTTGGTTGTAACGCAGTGTTACAACGAAGCCGCAATAAAAACAACTGCATATTTGTCACTAACATAAGAGTAACGTTAGCTCCGTAGTGTAGCTGTGTGTGCGCGTCCGTGCGCGCGCGCGTCCGTGCACGCGTGTGTGCGCACAAGGTGGAGGATGTGTGTGGATATAACGTGAGCCTCTATCATCATGGAGGAGTCTAAATAAATAAATAAATATACATATATATATATACATACCTACATATAAATACAATTAAAGATAAAGATCCAATACATAAATATAAATACTAATTACAATTATCACTCTCATTCACTTTCCAGGTTCTTGCTCCAAGAGGAAAACGCCAGATTGGGGCCATGACCTCTGGAGAGAGAGGGAGTTTAGTGACTGTGTTCCTGATAAGAGCAATAGTCAATATTATGACTGTTCACTTAAAAAAAAAAATAAATAAATAAAATTAAAAAAAATAAATATATATATATATATATATATATAATAAAAAAGGGGGGGGGGGGACTGCACCGCGGGGGGGCGGGGGACTCCACTACACCACTGATGGCCTACACAATCAGTATCCCCCAGTAGAATGTAGATGAAATTGTATTAAACTGTGTTAAACCAAACCTTTCTATAAGTGTTACAACTAAGACTCACTTCGTTACAATTAACCCCACCTGTGGGGTTAATTGTAACATTTCTCTTCTTCCACTTAGGGTGAAATTCCACGGAAATGGTAGGTTCTAGAAACAAAGTTAAAGTGTTCATTTGTAGCAGAGATGTGTATGTTGCTTGTATAAAAAAATGAGTTCTCTAACTCCTACATATCCTACATTTTTTTGCATTTGGCCTGAAACGTTAGGTTGTACCCCTCGCTCCCCTAATTCTTTAACCAATATGTTAATACACCCATGAAGAAATGACAGTTGTCTTCAGCTGTCATACAATATATAAATGGCAAACTTTCACATACATGTTACATTAATGTTTACATAGCATTACTTACAGCATTGACTAATCTTATCGACACAGTTGAAAGCTAAAAAAAAAAAAAAAGAAAAGAAAAAAGTAAACTATATAATGGTTAAAAATACAACAGTTGTCAATTATTTTTCTACATACTTACTATAAAGTGTTACTAGGGTTCATTTTAAGCTTTCAAGACCCTCAAAGTCTGCACTGCACAAACAGTGCCAAGGACTGTATTGTTAAGATTAGATCAAATTTAGAGATTTCAAAGAGTGGTTCTTCAATTCAGTGGACTGTGAAATACAGCACAGTGTTTCCTTCTGTGTGGTGGTTTCTGGTGTAAAGAGAGGGAAGAGAAAAAAAGGAGGAGGGAGGGGGGAGTGTACAGTAGCTAGCAGCAGATCTGAGGTTCAAGTAGGCAGAGGCAGGGCCACAGGAAAGGGACGCATGCCAGTATGTGTCCTTGATCAGTGCCACCATATGGCACAGTGATCTGCAAATGTCATGTGGTTGTTGCACAAGAGCACAGCATATTAACCCACTGCTCCCTAAATGAGCTAAATGATAGACATTAGACATTACACTTTACACTTTACAGGTGGATGGATGGAATTTTCTTTGTAGTGTCGTCCTCTGCGGGTGTAGCTGCAATGCCAACTCATTTCTCTAAAAGGGATGCTTTTGTTTGTGTAATGTACTTAGATATCTTCTTTGTGATAACTGCATCATCAAATGCTGAAATGTATGAAAATTTGAGATTTAAAGGGATAGTACACCCATTTAAAAAGCAAAACAAAAGCAAAACAAAAGAAATGCATGTTATCCCAGTTCCCCTCTAGCTGTTCTGTAGGACAGTAGTGGTGCTGTCTTCCTCTCATTGTTACTGAGTGCTGGATACTGGCAATGCTAACTAAAAAGCCAGAGTTTTATGATGTTCAGCAAAATTTTTACAGCTTGAAATGGCATGAGTGTTAACTATTTTAGTGTGTGGTGTAAGCCACAAGACTACCTGCCAGCTATATTAAGTCCCCAGCACTCAATAATAATGAGAGGAAGATATCATCACTATTGTCCTACATAACAGCTAGTGAAATATTATCAAATTATTTTATAGCTATATATTATTGTATTGCTATCTCTTTAATATTAGTGGTAAAGCTGGGATTTTTTTTCATGTAACTTTTCCTCATATTGTTAAGGATGCCCTGGAAAGACCCTCAAGGACCCCTGGACCTCCAGGACTTTGAAAACCACTCTTTTCAAACACACAGTTAATCATCCACTCTCACCCAACCAAACATTTAATGGACAACACTCAGCCAAGACTATGGTTTCAAAAGACTGCTGCAAATCGCATTTATGGACCTCTACATTGAACTCAGAACTAGGATAAATCCAACTTCCTACATGGAAAACCGTGAAAGAGTGCCAGTCAAGTTGCACCTCTGAATCACAGAGAACATCTTAAAACTCTGATTTTGTCATAACAAAGTGGCAGACAACACAGTCACCAATAAACAAACTTTTTATTTGACTGGATTTTTATTTAAAAACATGCCCAGGTTTGATGTAGCACTCTCTATAGTCTTTGTTTTTTAATGCCAAGAAGTATAGTCTCCCAAAGTAAAGCCAGCATCAGAATCCAGTTTGAGGGGGTTGACTGTTTACAGACAACATGCAACTTTCCATCTGTTATAATGTTACTTTCTGACCAACTGTTAGAGAGTCTGATTGTTCAACTCATCTTCTTTGGCCATTATATAGTGACTATAGGTGCAACAAGGCAGTGCTACAGGGCAGTGCAAGGAGGTAACAGTGCATAAAGTGCACAGAGGAAGGAAGAAAGCATGGAGGCAGATTTTTTTATTATTATGTGCAGGATTGCACAATTTATTAGCAGGTGTTCCCTAAAGACCTGAGTTTTTAGCCCTCTCTTAAAGACTGAGAAGGATGCTGCAAATCAAATGGTGTGTGGTAGCTCGTTCCACCACTGAGGAACCACAGAGGAGAAGAGTCTAGCTGCTGATTTGGGGCCTTGTTGTGCTGGCAGCACCAGGCGCTGCTCCATGGTGGAGAGAGAAAGGCGAGAGGGAGTGTAAACCTGAAAGATGGAGTCCAGGTCGGTAGGAGTAGTTTTGGTTGCTGCTTTGCAGGTGAGTGTCAAGGACTTGAATTCGATGCGAGCAGCAACTGGGAGCCAGTGGAGGGATCTGAACAGTGGAGTGATGTGCAGTTTTTGGCAAGTTGTATATCAGACGCAGTGCCGCGTTCTGGATCATCTGCAGAGGCTTGAGCGTTCCTGTTAGGAGCCCTGCCAGGAAGGAGTTGCAGTACTCAAGTCGTGAAATCACAAGCGCCTGTACCAGAGGTTGTGCTGCATGTTCAGACAGGTATAGTCTGAGTTTCCTAATGTTTTACCGGGCAAATCGGCATGAGCAAGCCACGGAAGCCTCATTTTCCTTAAAGGTAGTTGGTCGTCAATTATGACTCCCAGGTTTCTGGCAGATTTAGTGGGAATGAACTGTGCAGAACCCAGTTGGATACTGATCTGCTGTTGTACAGAGGGACTGGCTGAGAAGACAAGGACCTCAGTCTTTGACAACTTAAGTGAGGCAGAATCAACTGTCATTAGTGTTAGTTTGACAGCTTTTGTTGCGGAATAATACCGATAAAGTGATGCAGCTCTAGTGATGTTATAGCAAATAACAACAAGCTCCCAACCAATCATTGCTTGAACAGAACAACCTCAACTGTATAAAGTAGCAAAGTAGCATCTCAGCAAAGACTCCCATAACTCATTTTATGTGGCTATTTTCTCTGCATGAAGCATAAATATGAAGGCTGCAGTGCCCTCTTTCCCTGCCAGTTCAGTTTTCCAAATTCATACCAAGACATAAACACTGTGTGTGCATGTGTGTGTTGGTGGTTGTAGTAAGGCAATCATCTTGACACAATGGGAGCCAAGCAATGTCTCTCTATCTCTTTCTCCCTCTCCACTCCTCTCTTCCTTTAATTTGTCTCTACAGTATGTAGGTGGAGCACACCAGCAGAGACAGACTGAGAAAGAATAAAACATGAAAAATGAGAGCAATGTGGCTCAGCCATTTTGCCATCACATTGATTTACTCTCCATTAAAAAAGATTTTGTTGTTGTTGTTGCTGCTGTTTCTTCTTCAAGCACCCTTAGTTGCAATTTTACAGTTTTCTTCTTTATCTTTTTTCTCTTCCCTCACAATCCCCCTAATGGTCCTTCAGAGATCTGGTTTGCAAGCTGAAAGCGTCTTTTTCTTTCAAGTGACAATGCAAATGTCTTGGTATTCTGATGAAGCACAATATAAAGTCAGCTGAAAAGAGATGTATGGCCATTTGTTTGGAATCCAGCCTTGAGGAAATGGCACACAAGAACACCTGCAGTTCAGAGGAGTCACTTGTCAGACAGGTAGCGTTCAAATAAATATGCGGCTTTCACTGATTGTCAGTAGTAAAAGAGAACTATATCTCTTTAGAGAGAATGAAACCACGGGTCCTTCATCCTTCCTCAGGATGGTCCTTCATCCCTCCAGGAGACTTGGAGAATATACAGTATGCCAAGGAGCACTGGAGCTGTGCTGGCGGTTTGTAGCTGGCCAACATCTTACTGAGACACTTTATGTTGCTTTTTCCTTTCTTTTTCACCCATCTGCAGCTTATAAACATATTTGGTCTGTCTTAGTCAGATGTCATTGCTCAGTGTTATCGGTCAAAGAGTCCTGCTTCACACTGATCGGCTTCCCTTTTACTGCAGTAGCCCACTTTCCCACTCAAGCTGAAATTTTTCAGCTTGAGTGAACACTTCTTTGCCTCAGTTTAGAGCATTCGCCTCCATTTCCATCTGCATCCTTCCATTGACTTTGCGTGTATTCTTGGGATTTTGGGTTGAGCGGAAGGTGTCAATATGTCACAATATTTGTGTGGTGAGTTTGGTGTGTATTTCAAGGATTCAAGAATAAAGCAATTCAAAGTATGTTATTTTAATTCAGGCCAACATTAGCACAAGTAAGCACATGTATTTCTGTATAGATAGACTCATTTCAATCAGGAAAATATAAAATCAGTTCATTGACAAAATGAATGTGTTGTTTCACCCCTGCTAAACACAGTATTACCACTGTTGCACTGAGATTTGGATTGGACTCAGTTTATCTATTCAACCTTACTTCCAACTCCATTGCCTCTCTTCCCTCCTGACAGAGTCCTTGCCTAGAGGCTGGAAACACTCCAAGTGGGGGGTTGTCGTGACAGAAGAGAGCAGAAGCTCTGAGCGTCGCGGGGCAGAATGAATGACACTCAGCCACCCCAAATCCTGAGGGACTGCTGGCTCTGTCGCAGCTCTGTTCAGGAGGCCCTGACGCAGATGCTGCAACCATTCATAGCCAGAATACTAGGCTTCCAGGATGGCCCTTGGCAGACCTCAGGGGGTAGAGAGGGTGGAAATGGGTAGGCCTTCACTTCATGTACAAAAAAATGACAAGTGTGCTGAAAAACTTATTAACCTTATTTAGGACACTTTTAGCCAGAGAATCTTATCTTGGTTGATCATTTTTCTTATTTGTAAAAGCTGTGCTTTTACATGACCTCACTTGTGGGAGGATGGACATCTGGCAGTGATTCAAGTAAAATGAATGAAAAAATAAAATTGACTTTGAATCTTTGGGAAACTGCAAGAAAAGCTAGAATAGCCAAGGACATTATCAAGAACAAGGTATAATTTTTTTTTATTTTATTTTATTTATTTATTTTTAATTAAAATTCAACAGTGGATTTTAGAGATGGGCTAGGAAGTGTTTGATCACTGAAAATATTTAAAAGCCATCTCCAAAACTATTATGATCTTGCATCAATTTGTCAACCAGACACTACTTAATGAACTTGAATTGAATCAATTGAACAATAGACAGAAATATAGAGCACAGGATGCTTTACCAGTAAAATAAGTACAGACATTAGAACAGTTTCCTTTGGATATAAAAGGAAACTGGGAATTGGGGGTTTACATGACAACCAGGGATAGCGAACGGGAGGAAGCTGGGAATGTGCACAGGAATTTAGACCAAAATACGTTACATTATCTTATGTTTTCAAGGTCATTTTGGTGGAGGCTGTGACATGTTTGGAGATTATGTACATATCTATCTTCTGAGATTGCTCCAAATTATAGGCATTTTGGGATGGTGCAAAAAGAGAATAGCAACTGTAATAATACAGTTTTTAATTTAGTTGTGTTGTTTGAATGGAACCATATAATGTTAAAAAAAAAAAAAAATGCCTCTAGATATGTGTGGTAAAAAGTGGCAGTAATGTATTTGTTCACTTCAGTAGTTAAAATCATGAAAATCTTTGGATACAAAACGTAAGAAATTTGTATTGCATGGAAAATATCACTGCAGACTTGCAGCTGCAAATGGGTCCTTTCATAGAAAGATGGACTTTGAAGATTATATATATCTTGCATTTTGTATCCATTGATTGCATATGCATTGTGTTTGGAACCTACAAATTTAAAAATTACTGGAAGCTAATTCATAGCATATCTCAGGCTAATGTTAATATTAGCTAATTAGATGTGAGCTAAATTAATCCTGTTAGCAGTGTTGTTGGTAATAAAGTTATTGAATAATGTTCTGGTAAAGCCACCAAGATCCTACCAGGCAAGACTCAACTCCTCCCAAAACCAGCATTTTCATTTTTTTTCTTTCTTTTTTTTTTTTTAACAAAATCAAAAAGTCACAAGCTCATTTTCACAATTCTGTCATTAATTTTCCTCTGTCTGTCGGTTCTCCTAACATAAACAAACTCTTCTGTTGCCACCAGTTGAGCATTTATAGCTGTTGCCATGGCAGCATGACCCAAATACTTTGTGAATTGTGAATATTTTGTGAATTTGCTGTGAACCAAAGACTCAGGCTGGTTCTACCCATTCAATTGTTATGATTACATCACAGGCAATTAGTTTCATCAACACACACAAAACACTTTGAAATTCTAAAGTAGAACTAAGACACCTTCATGACTGGTATCAAAATTGTGTGATTATAATCAGTTAACAGGTGAATATAATGAAATGTCAACCACAGCCATTGAAAATGCATGTGGCACCATGGGAATAAGATAAATAGATAGATAAATAGTCTGGACGGACTTGTTGCAGGCTGGGCGGCCATGGCAGATGAGGCGGGCGTGGCCTCTGCTTCTGGAGAAGGTGCTGTAGATTGGCTTTAGCACACTGTTGAAAACAAACCTGCAGCTGTTACATGGAATAGACCTGGACTCAGGCACCTCAGCTCTCTCTCCCAGCACTGAGTCGATCTCACTTGACCACTGACCAGTGTCGCAATCACAATGGTTTTGTAACTGAAATATAACCCATGTTGACAAAAAACTTTTTACTATAATGCATACTATGAATTTATGGCATGGTGATGTATGCCAGCCTAAAAGCATAACAAACCGTATTGTGCAAATAAAACATTGTCACTTTACCCAGCGCCACATCTCTGCAGCAAACACATTCACCACTAGGGAGAGAGATATAAGACGAGAGATAGAGAGAGACGGGCATTCAGAGAAGAACAGATAAGGGGATATAAAAAGAAGGAGAGACAGCGTGATAGGCAGACAGAGACAGATGAGATACCGAGGGACAGAGAGGGAGGGAGACTGTTTTGATTCAGTGATATGCAGGCGGTTGGCTCACAGGGGAGAGCTTTGCTTCAAAGCCTGCTGGTCTGTCTGCAGCGATTTTGCTCACACTGCTGCTTCCCCTCACTCACACACACAATCAACACTCATCTGCTATCTGCAGCTTACATTCAACATTCAGCACTCACTAATATGTGAACACCAGGTTGCATTCAAATTGGCCTCTTTGCAGAATCTACATTTGTGCTATGAGAAAAAAAAAATGAATTGTTTAGATCTATAAATGAACTGTGCACTGCATTTACCTATTTAGGAGTGGCGTAGTTGCTACTCTGCATATCACTGAATTGAACTGAATTAACATGTTATTTCCTCTGGGAGATAATGAATGTGTTAGAGATGAGTGAGTGAGTGAGTGAGTGAGTGAGTGAGAGAGAGCAGGCAGTCACCGGTGCTTTTGCACAGCAGTGGTTAGTCGCAACGTGAGACAGTGGGCAGGATCAGATCCACCCTTTCTTGATGTCTATTCCAGGATGCGTTATTGTGGTTTCAGTTTTTCTTTTTTTTTTTTTTATGTTGCACAGCAGTCCATTTCTCATTTCCCATGGCTGTTTGTCCGTGGGTGAAAGCGCTTGATATAGTGCCCTGTCCTCTTTATGTGGCGTGCTGGTGGTTTTTTCATGCTTTCTGGTTGGTCCTTTGGCAAGTGCTTCACTGACTTTGGGGCCTTCCCAATGAATTGTGGGTCAGACAAGACAGGACTGGGCCACTTGTGTTACAAAACCCTGTTGGGTGAGGCCCAGCGCTGTCGGGTGGCTCGGCAGCTAGTTGCTCTCACTGTGCTCTGTAAGGCCAGATGGACACGCTGCAAAAAGATGACAAGCCTGCAAGCCTTTTTAGCTTGTATTACACTCATTAAAGGTGTCTTACAGGACCAGATCAGTGATTCTCCATATTCAGAGTAATATCTACCAATTTATAAACTTCATGTCTCTGCTAATCGTTTCCTAAAGCAAGCAGTCATATTTAGAAATATATTTACATGTCATTTTTTCTCCCCTTTATCCAGCCATTGATTTCCATTCATTCCTCTATGATATGAAAAAGAACTTTCAGAGACGTCAAACTTTCTTCACATCAGTGTTCCATCACTGTAATAAAGTCGTCCACATTAGTTTTCCTAAAAGCAGCAGCACTGTTGGGTTTTGATGACTTGAAACTGAGCGAAGTGAAATGCTTTCACCTCTAGGGGGAAACATTTGCTTTCCACAGCCAATTCTCAGTCCTGTGGTTTATGAATGGTGACGACTTTGTTAGCCACCGAGGCAAAACATTATAAGGTGGCTGTTTCAACCAAAAATAGATATTTGAAAATTGAAGGAATTTAATTGTATGATTTTTGAAAAGCTCATGATGAAAGCTGAAACATGGCTAGTGCCTGCTGTGAGACAGGAAAAAACAGTGCAGTGCAGTCTTTTGTCCATCAGGGGCAGTAATAATCACTACATTTGATTCCAGATTTTACTATTTTCACTGTCACGCCCAGTATTTATAATGTAGACATAATCATAACCTGATCCCATTATGGAAAAACACATTCTAGAAAACACTTAAGTGGAACACCTAGCACAGTTTGTCAAAGCATTTCTTCACCTCTTTGTGTCTCTTTCATTTCCCAAATGTAAGTTTGTAAAGCATTGTATGTATATATGTATAATGCAATATATGTTATAATGGATTGTGTTTGAGGACTGTTGTGCAATCAGCTAAGATTGCACAACAGGGATACTATCTCACTTTTATATATTTTACTAATGTTGCTTATTACTGTTTTATTGTATGTATAGCCCTTTGAACCTTTGTGATACTGGACTAAATTTTGACTTGACAATGAATAATTAAATAAATGTTTTGTTGTTTGTTTTTTAGTAGTAAGACTATGATTGTATAGCAGTATTGCATCTTTAAGCAGAAATAAAAACATTTAATGAATACCAACTGTTTTGTGCCCACCACCCCCGCCATCCCATTCCATCTCTTCCCACTAATCTTCTCCAGTTCTTAATCCAGCGTCTTGCACTCTCCGATGGGAACTCCACTGCGACAGGTCCAGACATGACCCCCCCACCCCCACCACCACCAATCCTTTCCCCATTGCACTCCCACACACACACACACAACACATAACCACACCTCGAAACATTTCAGGAAGAAGTATTTTTTATATTTTTGATGGCAGGGGCTCTTTCTGTGCTCTCAAATTGTTGGTAAAATGTCAGTTTGAAGTGAGTGGGTGTGCATGATGTGCTTTATCTTTCCACACACCCGTTTTTTCTTTTTTTTTTATTGCATACACCAATGGAGATGAAAAATGATGCAACAATGCAGTACAATTCATCAATCAATGTTCTGTACTAACATTATGTTGATACCTTTCCTGAAATCTTTTTTTCTGAAAGCTTGTGTGTGTGTGTGTGTGTGTGTGTGTGTGTGTGTGTGTGTGTGTATGTGTGTGTTTGCATTGCATTGCATGGCATTGCATGTACTGTGGTAGCGTGGAGTGTTTCGGTGGGGTCAGGGTTGAGGTTGTGTGTCTTTTTGTTTGCATGTTTCAAACTTATCCCATTGACAATGAATATTGTCAGTGTGCTATTTTTCTTCTCCCTCCATCCTTTAGTAAATTTTGTTGATTCTCAGAATAATACACAAAAAAACCAAGGCCCTGTAAACCTTAGTAAAGGCCAAGACCTCAATTCTGTGCACAATAGCCACTTTTTCACTATCACATTAAATGTGGGCAAGCGTATGCATGCCAAGGCTAGTTTTATTTCTATTGTAACGCCTGGGCTTTGATTGCACCTTGGGGTTGCTTTGTTGGGGCCCGTTTCCAGGTGCTAGTGACCCACCATTTGCCCATGGGCCCGAGGCCACCGTTAGCCCTGGGTCATGGGCAGGGCTTACCTGGCTGTGGTCAGGGAGACGGTTCCGGTTAAGAAGAGAGGTCAGTGCAGCAGCTCATTTCTCATCCAATCTCGAGGCAGGGTGGGTGTCAATGGCCTCAGCCCATGGCTGGCTCAAAGACAGACCTAGCTTGCAATCACACAATAGTGGAAAAGCAACTAATATGTGAAAAAATTATGTACCACAACTGTCATATTCTGTTAAACTGACATGTGGACTTGAGAAGTGCTTCAACCAAGAGGGTGAGTTGATAACGAGTGTTTTTAATTTTGGGTGAACCATTCCGTTAAATATTGCAGGCTGTCACGCAAAGGGTTATGAAACTTTGTGACAACCGTTGTGCTTGTTTACATTAAATTATACGTTTTCATTATTCTTGGCACAGGCCTAGCTTGTGTGGTAACCACAGAATTGTAATGGAGTACAGTGATCTTTCAAATCAGCATACCAGGATGAGGGCCCGCATCCACAACAAAATGACTTAGGGTGTACCTGACATTAGTGGGGGTGCACTGGTAGCTACAGTGTGGGCTGACAACAACAATGAAAAACAGTGTAGGTGTTTCAGGTGCTGAGCATGGTCCCCCATGAGCAGATGATGCTGGAGCACAACTGGAAAAAGTTGTAAACAGTAGTAAATGAATACTGTGTGTTGGTCTGCTTTATGAGTCAGGGTGTGTGTAGTAAGCAGTCTGGCCTCTCCATGCAGCCACTCACATACAGGCCTCATGAGAAATGGCTCTGGACATATTCTATATAGGCCGTTTTTACTTAGCCTAACAACACATATTCTGCAAATGTAACCAAATGAAATGAGGGTTAGCCAAACGGTGCAGTGGACTGGGACAGATATGTTAATTATTTGTAACCCAGTTTCTTTGGCCCTTTTCCATTACACAGTATCTACTCTACTGGCTTCAGCTATACTCACTTTTTTTAGTTTTCCCTGAGGTAAAAGTTTGGGATAATTCTGGAACCACCTCCGTTGAGGCTCCAAGCGAGCTGGGCAGATACTAAAATGTGATCACTGATTGGTCAGGGGCAAACTGAACAGTGAAGCCCTGCCAATCACTGCTTACCACCAGGAGATATCAAAGCAAGACTCGCTAAACTTATGTCATACGTGATAATCTATTCATTCTCAGTGAAAACCTGTGTACCAAGAAAGGCTGGGGGGTGGCGAATCAGCAAAACAACATGACTTGCACGCAGGCGAGCAGAATTCAAATCCAGGCACAACAGTATGTGTTTTTAGCTAGCTACTGTTAGCAAGCTAATATTTGTCAGTCGTACTTGCACAGACATGAAGCTGTCAGTAGGGGAGATTGGGGTAAGATGAGCCATTTTTCATATTTAGGATCACTACATCAAGGCAATCATAGTTTTGTCGCTAACTAATATATCTGCATATATTTCAGGATGTTGTGCATCTCTTCAAACAAACAGAATGAGTGTAAACATAACTGTTTCCATAATATAGCATGTCCAAAAAAAGTGGTCTCATGGCACAACTTACCCCGTGTATGGGGTAAATTGTGCATAGGAGCGGGGTAAGTTGAGCCAGCTCAACTTGAGTGAGGTGGCTCAACTTACCCTTTGGCTCAACTTACCCCAGTCTCCCCTATTGCTTTTTTCTTAACTCTAACCCTAACCCTAACATTTTCCTAACCTTAAGCAAGCATTTTCAGTGGCTAACTGGCTAGCTGGTGGGTTAGCTTGCTCAGGAAACACTCCTGTTGGCCGTGTTTTGAGACCCTCCTGTGGCTCCAATCTGAGGGCTGGGACACATGGCCTGTGTGGTCGTCTGGGTCGGAGGACTTGTTTTGTCATTACAGTGATTCATGCAGTAGATGACAGACCTCAACGCACCTGACTTGGCGTGTGCAGGCCTCGCGAGCGATGGCTTGGGGCCCCGTGAGCTGCTCACACTGGAGACACTGCAGTATGTCTGCACTGTATGTGCGCATGAGGCCCCCAGCACAACATGAGGCCCTTTGCACAGTGCGTGCTCAGTGTTTAGGAAGGGACGGCCCTCTACATAGACACTGCATGGAGGGAAACTTGAATTGCATGTGACAGAGAAAGCAGTGAGCCTCTGACTAGTTAGTGTGAGGACAGCGAGACAGGTTAAAACTGTCTTGCTCCTCAGGCCACGTCTTGCGAGGGTCAGGGTGTTTGGGTGCTCTTTTTAAAAAGCCCCACAGGCAAACTTCTCTGTGGTCTTTTCTTCTTCTGATAGCTCCCCCTGGCCCCTGTGGTCCTGATGTCACAAAGTCATCAGTGAGGCATGGAGGCAGAGTTGAACTTACAAAAAAACAACATTGATGTTAGGATGCTGATGCAAAGAGGACAACCAAATATTGTTATATTAAACATTACAAGTATAAAAATGTAAAAAAAAAAAAAAAAAAAAAAAAAAATGCACAAAATATTTGTATTGCAGATTTTTTTAAAAACTATTCTATATATTTCTATTTTGTTCTATAGATTTTTGCAAATATATTTCAGATATATATGAAAAGGTTCAAAGGTGAAAGTTCTATAAATATTCTATAGCTATATTTTGGTGTATTTTATTTTTTATTACTGTTATAGGATATGCAAAGGTTTTTTTTCTTTCTTATATTCTTTGTATTGATTCACTTTAATTATTTTGTTACCTCTGTTTATTTTGTTCAAAAGATATGTTTCTCCCAGTGTTCAGAGGTAGATGTTGTGTAGTTTGCTATTGTTCCTGTGCAACATCTGGACAACCTGCTGCTGGAACACAAGGATTTACCAATTTTGGATCAATAAAGTCTAACTATCCTTTTATCTATCTATCTATCTATCTATCTATCTGTCTAAACTACATACCTTTCACAATGTTTATGTGCTCTCATCAAAAACACACAAAGGTGTATACATACATACAGCTGCAGTAGACAGGTTTTTGCCCATTGTGTGTGCTGCTTTCAGTTTATATTAAAGATGCCATGGTGATAGCGTAGTGTGAGCCTTGAGTGGTGTTGTTCATAGAACAGTATTGAAACTGTGTTCCATCACATGGTGTGGCCAGAGGACACGCCCCTCAGCCACTGCCAGCCTCTAGCACTGCTGCCACTGCTCTGTTCTGTTGTTGTCGTGTTTCTGGTGACCACTCTGCTCCCCGTCCTGGCAGGGAGCGGCATCAAAACATCTCCAGATTGCACAGAATATACTGCGCGCTATGTTTCAGGACGTGTCTACCAGGCTGTTCTGTCATTGTTTCATCATTTCATCATCTTATGTCTTTTGAAGTATACTGCAAGCTTTAGCCCTATGAACCACACACAAGCGTGTGTGTCGAACCAGACCCAAGCCCAAGAGGCATTCTTTTTTTGTGTCTGACCCAACCCAAGCCTGAGATTTTGCTTGTCCTCCATCACCAGGTTACAGTTACCACCTGAAATAGCCGTTGTTATATAAACTCCAGCACTGTCCAGGAAGTTGCCCAGACATTAGGTTAATAACTTTTTTTATTTTACACTAGTTTCACAAAAATACAAATAAATTACTGCGCTTGACCCAAACCCCAACATAATTTCTAAATTTTTGTCTAAACCCAGCCCAACCTGTTGGGTCCCAACAGGCTCGGGTCAGGTAGGTCTAACAAACAAACACACACACACACACACACACAAGTTGGTTTCCATCACTTCAGAGGACATTACATTGACTTACATTCATTTCCTGGAGATTTATCCTAACCTTAACCCTAACCACTACCTGCCTAACCCTAACCCTAACCTTAACCCTAACCACTACCTGCCTAAGCCTAACCTTAACCCTAACCTTAACCCTAAAGTTATCTTAGCTTTAAATCAAGTCTTCACCCTAAAATTAATGATTTCCACTTATGGGGACTTGCTTTTTGTCCCCATAAGGGAGGAGAGTCCCCACAACATGACTGTGTAAACAGATTTATGTCCCCACAACATTAGCAATACCAGGTACACACACACACACACACACACACACACACGTGTGTATTAGAGAGCCAAGTTTCGGGATGCAGAAATCAGGTCTGAAGGTAGATCTGCAGGCCAGGGAATCAGCATGTGCTGAAAACTCTTGGTTCATTGTGGATACAGGAAGACCCACCTCCACTCAGGAAATCATCTGCTATCCTGGTATGTAAAACTGTGTATGTGTGTGTGTGTGTGTGTGGGCGAGGGACAGACAGAAACCACACTAAAGACAGGACTCACTCGAGTCAGTGCATACACACACACACACATACACACACACGCGCGCGCATGCACACACACACACACACACACACACACACACACACACACACACACACACACACACACACACACACATGCACGCGCGTGCACACACACACACACACACACACACACACACACACATGCACACACATGCCAAATATGCAGATCAAAATGCACAGGCACATGCTTGCACTCCTACAAGAAGACACACATCCCATGGCCGGATGTGATCAGATGTCATGAGCATTTAAATCCTGAGCACAGAGTGCTGCTGAAAAGGAAGACGAGTCCCCGGCCAGTTTTAGGACACAGACCAGAACCAAGCCAAACTCAGTTTGCAGATGTATTTTTATGTACAGGATAGAGTTTACTACTGGCATAAATATCTATGATATAAATAAAATGCAAATATGACATGTTGTTCTTGTCATAATAATAATAATTCAGGTTACATTCTTTCCATAGATGATAGGATTGATAAATATCACAGTAAATATGCAGTCAGTTACACTGCATCACATCCATGATGTCTATGACACTGACTAGACCAGGCTCAGTTATTAATGCAAGGCTTTTCTGATTATTGCACTGATAATTAATATATCAGTCTAATAATACTATAAAGTGGAATAACTATTTATAACTCTAAGAATAATAAGAATATAATAAACTTTATTTGTATGGCACTTTCCTGAACAATGTCTCAAAGTGCTTTACAGAAAAAGACCAAGAAAAAAAACAGCACAATTGTTCAGAGGCGCAATGCATTCAGATTTTTTTCCTCATGAAATCTGTTTTTTTTTTTTTCTGAATCAATGTTAGAATTCTGAGATAATTATCTCATTAACTCAGAAAAATAAGGCAGATTTTTTCTCTTAAGTGAATGCGTAATGTTTCCATACAATTGCACTAAAGCAAAATATCACAATTTACAATAAAATATTACCCATTCTAAATACACAAGTGAACCAAATACAACAAATACACAAATAAAAATAATAATTGTAAAACAAATTAAATTATAAAAATAAAAGAAAACATCTAAAATATATATATATTCTTGTCCTCACCGTTGTGTAACATAGAACTGGCTAGTCTTGCCGGTCGTAGGTGGAGCTGTTTGGTTGGTCTGATTGCTTCTTTCTGGAGTTAAGAAAAACCACACAACAAGGAGGCTTCTGGGTATGAAATCCACTGGGTCGGAGGGGAAAGGCCTCACATGTCAGAGAGTGGCTCTGTAATTTCTTTTTCCCCACTGTTGTCTTAGCTCGTTACACCCGTGTGACTATTGACAATGGCTGTTTTCATTCACTCTCTAGTTTTCCTCTCCTCCATCCTCTTCAGTTTCTTTTGGTCCATCATGCATTCTTGACTTCTTGACATTTCCCCCTCTCCCCTTTCCCATCTGCACATCTTCTTTGTGGTTTGATCTGTGTCTTAGACCCTGTTCACACCTGGTTTTAAAAACCAGGACACAGTGGTGGTCTGGGATGCATTTGACCACATATCTTTTGTAGTGCAGACCCTAACCCTAATGCGTCCTGATGCATCCTCAACTAGGACAAGGAAGTAAAAGGAAACTACATCATCAGTGCAGGACATGGTGGGCTGGGCGTAACTGGGCTGTTAATGAGGCTAGTGCCAGGAAGATAGAAGAGAAAGGCTACAACCGTAGCTGGCAGCAATGCCCTAATGTCCTAACCCTTCCTCTGACCCCTAACCCTAACCACTGTACAAAGGACAAGACTGTCTTTGCCACCCAGTAAAGGGCATCAGGAGCTCACATGGACTCACATTAACTTGGATGCCAAGCTGAACACACTGTGCTTCAGGAAGAGCCCTCACAATGTAGTGAATATAAAAGTCAATCCCATATTTCACGGTTATTATGAGGGAGAACAGCTCCTTCTTATTCGTTTCGCAAATAATAAATTCCTGACAACAGTCACAGAGTGTTGTGATGGCATTGGGGACATAAGGGAGGGGCGGTAGGGTTTTGGGATCCACAGACAACCCTCACCACAGGCCCAATCTCCGTAACAACCCCATAGTAACTACTGGCAATACGTGTAGCTTATCTGACAGGACTTAAGGCCCTGATTTGTTGCAACACGTAAAGACTAAAGGGATGAGGTGATTCCATAAGACTGGACCAAGTCTGACAGCTCCTGCTACCCAGTCCCAGGCGTGAGGGGCTGCCACATGGTTTCATGTTAACTCGGGACCGGTAGCAGTGCCTTTACCCTCCAAAACTCACCTTGCAAGTTACCCGCACTATGACGTATGACGTTCCTAACACCTAACCCTTTGAAGACAGCGGTCCAAAAAGCTGGACAAAGTGTCATGTTGTATGTTGTATGACAAGATAATGAAGGTATGTTGCAGATTTAACATTTGTAACAGAACTATGGTCACACAGTATTATAGTATGTCATGTAATTCTGAGAATCTGGCTGTTGTAAGCAGATTTTTGCATTGTTTGTGTGAGATTAAAACCTGTTGGTTGGCATTTAGATTTTAGACCGAGGCTGCAGCTCCAGCTCTGCACATCCGTATGAGCCCATCCCTCCACCTCTGCAACTTGCATTCCAGACATTGTAAGATTTGTTTGCTTACTTCATGTTTCCATGTTCCAGACATTGCAGTGCTACTATAAAAGCGGTGCCTCATGAAATCATTTATATGATAATATTGTCTTGTTTTTGACAAGTGTTATTACAGATAATGCAATATATTGTGTGCGTTTATTTGTTGCTAGTTTTATAGCATATGCCTTAGTTTATTTTGCCAGACTTTTACCTATGTGTTCATGGTTAACTTAAGCAGTAAGTAAAGTGGCCATTGACATAGAGATATTTATTAGCACTGTAGTATTCAGTATGTATTTTATTGCCTTTTGTTGTTTTAATATAGTTTTGTATTATATTGTGCTCTGTGCCATTACCTGTTGTAATCAGAGCATCCTTCCATTCACTCACTCAAGTAAATGGAGCTCAAAGCAGAAAAATACTGAGCAATGTCCCAACTCACAACACATAGTTCATTCATTTCAGGTCAGGTACGGGTTCCTCTTTTTTTGGCATTTTTTTCAATAACATCTTGCTAATCTTCAGGTCATTTCTTGCCTATGTGCTTTTCACTTGTTTCCCCCATGATTTTGAGAGAAGGGAGAAATCGAGTGAATTTGCTCAGGTTCAAAAAGGGTTAAAAGGTTTCAAAAGTATCTGATGCCTTTTGCAAGCTTTAAGAAAAGACAAGACATACTCGAGATGAGGTGTGGATTACATATTTAGTGAGTGGACTAACCACAAAGTGCACAGCACACAGGGGACAGGTTCTTGCTCTCTATCTCTTCTTCTTTCTGATATGCTCTATACTTCAGTCACTCCCTCTGTGGAGAGTACACTCACATCTAATCTGAAGTGACTCAGGTCAGACCAGAACACTTCAGTACTTACTAGGGTTGAGCCGGATACTCGGCTGAAACGAGTAACACGGATAGGCCCGACCATAGACTTAATATACACAGACGCCACGTGGAGCGCCAAGCTGTACATCAACGTCACCACCATACTGGATGTGGCAAAGCTGCACTGTAAACTAATACACACATGCACTAAGAGACTTGGGGAACAGTTAGGCACCTAAACCAGAGTATTTAATATTTTCAGATGCCTAAGAGAAGAACTTTACTGTTGTGTATTAGTGCGTGTGTGAATGCGTGTGCGTCAGTAACTTAAATTTCTTTGTAGAATGGCGCTTCATGAAATTAAATCCATTCACTTGTATTGGTTTACAGCCCTGCCACATCCAATATGGTGGTGACGTTGACGTACGGCTCAGCACTTCATAATTTAGCAGTAGATCAGAGATGTATTTTGGCCCTAAACCATTTAGTGCTTTATAAATCAACAGCAATATCTTTTAGTTAAGAATACTATTATCTGAACCACACAAAGGTAACATTACATTACTGCTGTATCCAGTTCATTTAGTGGTATTGCTGATTCAGATGCACTGTTGTTACGCATTACAGGTAAGGTATTGAAATCTTACCCTGAATGGGCGAAGCTGTAGAAGTGGATGACTGTGTAGCAGAATCATCAGCTCTATTCTCCATAGCTATTTGCAAATACAGAACATAATTCAGAAACTCAAAGTGGCTAGCACTCCAATATACATAGTCTAATATTTTGTACAGCTAACGTTAGCTAAACTGTAAGTATAGCAAACATCACGTCATCATAAACAAACTGTTGTATGTAGAATAACTTACCGTTAGGATGCTGCTGGTCATCATCATCAGGTGAGCTACTGCTACTTGTTTCCCCTTTGGCCCGAGGAGTGGGTGGCTGTGTTGGATCTACATCATTCTCTGTGAAGTTATTAAAAAAAAAAAAAAAAAAAAAAAAAAAAAAAAACATAATCTAAGAATTCAGGTATGCTTATTTCAGGCTTAGACAGCTATCTGCAGCACACACCGCAGCAACAGAACACCGCGACACAAATACACAGACAACCTGTTCCCCCATGAGCGAGCACTAGGCAAGCACTAGGACAAACTCCCCTTTTACTGAGAGGCTAGTATTTGACTTGTTTTTGAACTAGATAGTTAGTTAAACTTAGCGGTGTCGTCGTCAGCATGAGCCGATATCGACTCCACTTGAGTCTTCTTCCATCACCAGCTGTCTCTGTCCCAGTATTTCGTCCACAGCGGTGAAAAAAGCAAAACTGGATGGATTAGAGCCACTGGTGTTGTTCTGTTTTTTGGCTTTCGAATATGCTACCTTCAAAGTTTTCCATCGGTGTTTCACCTGGTCGGCTGTTTGAACAAAACCAGCCTCCTTCAGCTTCTCACACACTATTTTGAAGATTTTTTGATTCATTAGCTGAAGGCAGACTGCAGTCTCCTCACTCCAAAAATGCTGGCTCTTGCTGGCTTGAACATGCACAGACATAACTGAATATTCTGGTACGGGGCATTTTCTGATTAAGGTGTTTACATGGCACAATATTCTGGTTAGAACAGGCATATGCCAGGGGTCTGATTCTGAATTTTCTCCAACCGGAATATGACCTTAATCGGGTTCGGTACGTGTTTACATGACTTCTGCGCAACCAGAATATGGAGGATATTCCGAATAATACAGGAATATGGTGTGCATGTAAACGTGGTCATTGTGCTTGCGTTCAATGTGTCATTTTGTGTTTGCAGCGTTTCACCTTCAGCGGGAGGAACAGGAAGTCAGTCACCTCTGTTTGCCCCCTGAACTCTGACCTCCCAGTGTGAAGCCCCACCTCCGCAAAGCTGATTACCCTCCCCAGGGGACTCGGAGCAAAGTCACATCAATTAGACGACCCTGCTAGTTAATTAGCTGGTTTAATGCAGCAGAGGGAGGTGTGAAAACGAGAGAATGAAGCAGCTGGAGAGAAAGAGATTTACTGTGGCTTGTGCTTTGCCTCGCCTTCATCTCCTTCAGCGTGTAGGTGGCTGGCAGAAACCCTAAGGAAACTGGGCCACGCTCTCATCCACGACAGGACTCAAATGTTTTCAAATCACACTAAGTGGGCCCACATTAAGGCCAAGAACCTGCATTAGATCCCTTTTAGCCCAGGAACACATACACTGCAAAAACGCAAAATCTTACCAAGATTATTTGTCTTATTTCAAATCAAAAATGTCTTATTTCTAGTCAAAATATCTCATTACACTTAAAATAAGACATGATCACCTCAGAAGTAAATTGTTTTTAGACAATTTTCACTTGTTTCAAGTGAAAATCCACTTGAAACAAGTGAAAATTTGCTTGTTTCATTGGCAAAATTTGCCAGTGGAAAAAGTGAAAATTCACTTGAAATAAGAGAAAATTTGCTAGAAACAAGAAACAAATTTTGCCAATAAAACAAGCAAATTTTCACTTGAAACAAAGTTACTTTTGAGGTGATCACATCTTATTTTAAGTGTAATGAGATATTTTGACTAGGAATAAGACATTTTTGACTTGAAATGAGACAAATAATCTTGGTAAGATTTTGAATTTTTGCAGTGTATGGAAAGATGTTTCTTGATGTTTAATTGTAAAACTTTGTATCCTGCACACCAACAAAGAGGTGGGCATTGGTGGCTCTGTATAAAACTATAAAGAATCAAAGAACCTTGCAGCTATACAAGTGTTCCTCTATGGTATAGTCCTTTGGAACTAGTTTCTTGTACTACTGCTATAAAGAACCCTTTTTCCATGTGCATAGGGAGATACTGTTCGCTCTCGACACTATTATTTTCAAATGCTCCTGCAATTTTATTGCAAAAAGCACCCCAAAACATTGCAAAATGCATTTGAATTTTTTAGAAAAGTTGCACGGAAATGAAGCATTTCAGGTGACAACAATCCCTAAACTAACGGACAAATGTTTGAGAAACCCTGGTCAGGCAGATTTCCCTCTCTTTCCTCTCCTCTCTTTTTATATGAAAAAGATATTTTTGTTTTCTCAAGCACAGCATTGTCTAATTAGCCAGTGTTTTCTCTTGGCCTTGAGCTCTCTCATCCCCCCATCTCCTGCTCTGCCTATCCGCCATGTCTCATGAGACAGTCGAGTTTCGTCTGCGGCACCAAAGCAAATTTCAGAGACTTTTTTTCCCATTCAAAAAAACTGTCTGCATATCATTTAAAAGTAGGCCTGGGAGTGATTACGCCACGACGATTTGATTGCCTTTTGTTTCCCAGTCCTTTTCATCAAAGGAGTCAACAATGGCCGTTTTTAGTGTGGTGCTGCAGTGGCCACATTTCAAAAAAAAGTCATTAATTTTCAATTAGCACGAGAATCCATAATAACAATGCAATGTTCGAATGAAAAAAAAAAATTCTGTGATTTTTTTTTTTTTTTTCTGCCATTTTGGTGCAGTAATCTAACTGCACAGTTGGCTTGGTAGCATAAAAAAATGTATTGCCAAAGGGAGCTACAGCAGCGTAAACAATGGATGTCAATGCTTTTCTTCAGTATCTGACAGCTGTGTAAACTCACGTGCATAAATATACAAACACATGGTAGCATGCCTAAATACACACACACACACACACACATATACACACATCCATGCACACGCTGGCACCCAGGCAAATACATGCACACATACACACACTGTTGATCATGTAGTCTTTCTCACACTCTGTCCCTCTTCCACACACACAGACACACACACACACACATACACACACAGGCAACATCATTTGAGTCATTATCACAAAAGGATTTCATCCATGAGAACCTTTAATAAATACTATGAGCGAAGCCTTTGTCAGAGCATGGTTGCTGGTTACTACGTCGGCACAGTGAAACGTGCGCGCTGCCCCTCCCATCATGCACTGGAAAGCAGCGACAGAGACACACGGCTCCATTTGGCTGTCAACATCTCAGTTTAATGCTGCAGTTTCTTAGTTTTAGTTTTTAGTTTAGTTTTTAGTTTTTTGATAGATAACAGATATTGCAAACTTGGAGAAAGAAGATAATATCAAAAGAGACTACATGCATCTTTAAATGATCAAGAATAAAGTGTTGGTATCATTAAAGGAATAGCACAACCATTTTGACAAAATGTTAGAATATTTTACTTACCCAATCATAACTGAGTGCAGGATACTGGCTGGATGCTCCCGATGTGAACCATGAGCCTCCTGTTGTTGAGGTGGCTAACATAATTTAAAATAACCGCCCTAATCCACTGCATCTGTATGATGATGAGTTTTTGCAGCCTGAAATCAACCAAAAAACACAAAAAAAACGCCACAAAAAAGTGGTGTAAGCTCTCTGTGCTGGTCCTCAGCTCCAGCGGTGGCTGGCAGGAGCCTGACAGGTATGTGAAACATGTGGTAGAGCGGAGCGGAGGAGAGGCAAAGCTAGCCACAACATTACTAGCCAGCTATCTTTTAGTGCTCTGGAGAAATTTGTTATTCTTGCCCTCCTACAGTCCTCCATGAGTTCAGTGCAGAAAACTAAAGATTAAAAAACTCTAGCAATCTCCCTGTGTCTCTGTGGTGGCTGCTGCTGCTCTGAAGCGGAGGGATACAGGAAGTGCAGATAGGGTTGCCAACTGTCCCTCGAAATATGGAATCGTCCCGTATTTGGCAACCAAAAGACACTTCCCGTATCGCACCAATAAGGGACGCACTTTGTCCCTTATTTTTGAGAGTCTGCCTCCCCTCCCGCTGTTTGACCAATGAGAGGAGCTCATTCACACACGTCAGTGAGTGTGCACTCTGTTCATTGGTCAAAGCACTGTCACTCAGTGAGCACGTTTACATGCACACCTTATTCCTGTATTAACCGGAATATTCGCAATATTCCGGTTGTGCACGTGTCATGTAAACGTGCACCGAACCCGATTAAGGTCATATTCCGGTTGGAGAGAATTCCGAATAAGACCCCTGACATATGCCTGTTCCAACCGGAATACTGAGGCATGTAAACACCTTAGTCGGAAAATGCCCCGAACCGGAATATTCAGTCACGACTGCACATGCTCAATTCGCAAGGAATTCTGTGGCGTCTTTGTTGCTATGGTTACCTGCAAGCGGGGAGAACGACAGGGCGAACAGCAGCAAGAGCCAGGAGACTGCAGTCCACCTTCAGCTAATGAAAGACTTAAATATCATGGAGGATATTGATGGGAGAAAACATAGAAATAACTACAGAAGAAAAAGAAGACCAGACGCCTATACGCGTACTGCTGCCCCCCGCAGGCTGAGTGACGCATTACGTAAGAGAGTGGAATACGCCGAAACACGGGGGCATGCCAAGTAACATGTAAACGGAATATTCCAGTTGCAGCGGCGCAGTTACCTTAACCGGAATATTGGCCCGAACCGGAATATGGTGTATGTGTATGTATGTGTATGTATGTGTATGTAAACGTACTCAGTGTTGCTAAGCTACACTGTGCCCACCCTGCCATAGCAAGCAGCAGGTAACCAGGAGCCAGGAGGCAAAGGCGCAGCAGTCTGCACCGAGCTGAGCGCAGTGCGAGGCTGGCGCCGGCGCCTGTGCCCGCTGCGCCCAAATTGAAAATTTTTTAACTTGGGCGCAGCGCCCTGTGACGTCATCTCGGTGAGTCCAATAGGAGATAACAGTGGAATCAGAAAAAAATCTGGCGGATTTTGGCAGAACGGCAAAACAACAATGGAGGAAAGCCTCACTGTGGCTGTCTCTCTGTGTGCAGAGCTGTGGGACAGCAGACTACAGTCCCACCGGGATCTCATGCGTCCCTTATTTGTCTGCATGAAAGTTGGCAACCCTAAGTGCAGAAGCTACTGGATCTTTCTGAATACTGATAACCCAAAAAATGCAGTTATAAACTGTACATAACATTTTAGTTATGCACTTAAGTTTTGTACAGAGACACTTGTAAAGGGATGTTAAACCTTCTTTGAGTGGATTAAGGTGGTTATTTTTCAGAGTGTTAGCTGGGGGAAGTCCAGGAGGAGCAGGAGGCTAACAGTTAGCATGTGGAGCATCCTGCACTCTGTTATGTGGGACAGTAGTGATACCAGCTTCCTTTCATTGTTACAGTTAGGGAGGAAGTGAAATATCTTTTC
The DNA here is from genome assembly GCF_902150065.1 of Myripristis murdjan. Lineage (NCBI taxonomy): Eukaryota > Metazoa > Chordata > Actinopteri > Holocentriformes > Holocentridae > Myripristis > Myripristis murdjan. Next base: position 33,885,757 of record NC_043986.1, on the reverse strand, counting down.
TTTTCTTTTTTTTCAAAATGGGTGAATTATCTCACCAATGTGCAAACTATACCACGGCTCTCAGGGGAGTTGTAATATTTCTGTAGTATTCCTACTGTAATAATTGTGTCCGGGGAAAAAGGCCTGTGAAGTTAGGCTTATGCAGGTCTAAGCAGTTTGGTCATTTGTGACTCCATTTCTTTCATTGCAGAAGGCCTATAAATTAAAATAATATTGTTAATAATACTCCAGTAAAGTACATCCACGCCTCCACCCAGTTTATCCTCCACCTGTGCAGCTCTCTACCTCCCAGCGTCAGATGAAATGTGAATCGGGGGCAGCAGCTGACGCTTTGCTTATCCCAACAGGTTGTGTCATCATGTTTCATCTGTCACCTTAATTCTCTCCAGCTCTCTTGGAGAAAAGTTTGAAACAGCTTTCTCTGTAACTTGGAAAACTGACTGGGTGTAGGTTTGGGATCTCAATCACGACAAATTTGCGATGAAGTTTCTTTGGTGCAAAAGAAATGAGCATTAACCTCTCTGATGTCCTGTTGTTTGTCCACAGTTTTCAGATCATCTGAACAGAAATATCTGTGAATGATTTGTGATATGTGTGATGCTAAACCAACCAGTCTTTTAAGTTTACAATTTGATTTTGAACTTGAATGGCCCTTTAATCTTGGGAGATTTTTTTTTTTTTTCTTTGTCGCTGCAAGAGAAAGTGTCAGCTGCCTCTGATGAGATGGACATGAGACAGTTTGATTGATTACATATTTGTGTCATAGACTCTGCTGGAGCTCACCGTAACCCCCACCCCCTGGCTGCTTACGTATGCTGCTGTCCCACCCACTGCCACTCCTCTGGATCACCCAGCACCCTATCCGCGTTTTGCCCGCTCATTCTGCCACACGCCTGACATCCGTCCACTCATTACGTCCAGCATGTAAACAAGTCAGCTGTCTTTTGTTTTTGCCAGATTGTAGCTGTGCTTTGCCTGTTCTGTATCCCACCTATCTGTTTGCTCTGTTGTCTGTGTCCAGCCTGTTTGCTGGGCTTCAGTCCCTGCCTGACAGCCTGGTAACTGTTGCCTGGTATTCTGACCTGTGGTTCTGACTGCTGGAGCAGACTGTACAACCCTTTGTCTGCAAGAATTCAGTAAAGTCACTGTTTGTTGCCTCCACCTGCCTGAGTCGGGTGATTCTGCATTTAGGAACTTGCTGTTCTGTGACAATTGGATTGATAACATATTTATTTATTACATCAATAAAACACTAAAACCCCGCATCGGAACTGATTCTAACGCAGTGTTTTGATTAGATTCCACAGTATGCATAAAAATGCCAGGTTTCAGTGGAGGTTTACTGTCCTACGTTAATGTAAATGCCATTTTAGTGGCTTTTCCATCCTGACAAGATAAAACCCAGTCACTTTGATTTTTTTTGGCAAGAAAATTGTCAGATTTAAGATTTTTTAAATATCAGTGGAAAATCGGCAGCTTCATTCAAAACCCTCTCATTTTCATTCAGTTGCTGGCTTCCTTCTCATTCTCTCTCTCTTTTTTTCATTAGAAGCTCATGATGGGGGTTATCTTATTTTGAAGAGGCCTGGATTAAATCAATCGCATCTTCATGGGGCTCTGCATCCTCTCTCTCTTCTATCTTTCACTCTCTATAGGAACTGTTGTTTGTGCTGGTTTTGTAGTCAGCCGCTGCATGAACTCTTTACACTCTCTCCCTCTGTAGTCCATAAATCTTTCAGAGGCAGGCGACTCCCTCTCCATGGCAATGAAAAGGGGGGTGGTTCCCTTTTTAACATGCACAACACCTTTTCCACCTCTATTGCAGCACTGTCTTTTTGTCAAGTTTAAGGGGAAGCCTAATGAAAGCATGAATTGAAACACATAGCGCTTAGTACTAATGTGGTAAATAAAAAGGAGAGTAAACAGTGAAAAATTAGACATTAAAAATCACAAATTGATGTTTTTTTCCTTGTTTGTATAATTTATGTAAATTCAATCCTACTTACTATGATATATGCTATGAAATTAAGTCCTAAAAATATTCCTGCAAATAGAAAAGTGGGTACATGATTCATGCAAATAGATTATCAAATTCTACTCCTGCAAGTAAAAATCAGATAGTCTATTTCTATCAGTCTCATACTCAAAACCACATAACCCAAGTCATGACCAAGACCAAAGTGTGTCAAGACCAAGACCAGATCAGTATCATCATATCTCATTTCTTCAAACTGTTGCCATCTGGCAGACGCTACAGGACTGCAAAAACACAAACCTCCAGATTGTAATAGTAAATTGACATCATTTCTGTAGTCAAATTCTAAATAATATTCTATTTTGGAATATTAGCAAAGACAGATGGATTTAAAGAGATGGATTTATTTTAAGAGAAAATAAACTGACTCTAGGAAATAAGTAATAATTTAAATCTAGTGCCTTCAAAAGTTGCTACTAATTCAAATACTGTCATAATCAATGAATAAGAATTAGCTGAATTTAAAATAGAACATTTTACATCAAATCACAGTAATAATAATAAATTAAGCCACACTCAGGCTTAATTTAGGTAGGAAAGGCAGGGGACAGAGAGAGAGAGAATGACTTGCAGCACAGGTCCCAGGACGGAACTGAACCCGGGCTGCTCTGGTTAAGACTCAGCCTTGATACACGGTACGTACTCTACCTGGTGAGCCACTCGGGCACCACCATAAGATTCTGACTATTCTTCTCAGAATTCTGAGATTAATGTCAAAATGTCAGCTTTCTGACTTTTCTCAGAATACTGAGGTAATCTCAGAACTCAGTTTTCTTTTCATGTGGCCCTAATCCATTTCCATAGATCTTCTCTGCTGGTAGACTTTGCATGGAAGAATTGAATTTGAATCTGTGTCTGTGGTCTGAGCCTGTTCAGTGCAGCAGAATGTGGCGTCTCCCCATAGCACCACACTACTGGTCGACACTAAATATGCAGCTTAGAGAAACTGCATTAGGGGGCAGCGAGGAGATATTTCACTTTGCTGCAGCTTCTAACTATAGCCCTCAACATATTCCAAAAGGACAATCATTTTCAACCTAAAAATCATTCTAAATGTCCAGGACACTGTGTGGCTGTTTGAGGTTTGTATTTAATCAGAACAAGTTTTAAACAACCACTGCTCATTACCATGTATGGAACTACTTTTTTACAATGACTGCACTACATCCAAAACATTCATAAACTTCTGCTCCTTCAAAGCACCACAGAGAGCAGTTAAGAATTTGTAGGTAGAATAACTTAGCCAAGCAAGCAGGAGAACTCTGAGGATTTAAACAAGGTGCTGGATTATCATGAATGCTAAATAAAACCAAAAAGCATGGTTTCCATTATAATTTTTTTTTTTTTTTTTTTTTTTTTTTTTTTACAGTGGATAATTTCATCATGTATTTAGTAGTTTCTCCCTTTGCTTCCTATACCTGTACCCCTCTCCCTACCTCTGTCGTTCAGTTCCCCTATCTACCTCCACCTCAACATGAGCACTCCCTGGTCCAGCCCGGCCTTGTGAAGGCTCAGATAACAGCAAGGGGCCTTTTCAGTGTTTATCAGTGCAGCCTGAGCACTATCTGTGCTGCAGCCCAGGCCACATGTGAGGAAGGAGAAAGGGATGCTTATCTCCTCTTCAGCGTTAACACACACTCAGCCTGTCCAACACAACAAACCGTATGGACCGTTGACCACAGCTACCGCCAACTGCAGTGTCTATCAGTAATGTTTCTCAGAACAGTAACTCAGGTCAAGTTTCAGGGAAAAGAAAAGGCGTTTGGTAGCTTGGCCTCATATTTGTTGGAAGCTTTGGATGCATTTTTGAAGGCTGATACCACTACTTTTGAGGCCTCTCAAGACTGAAGCTGCCAGTAGCTGATATTTAATATTTTGATATTTACAGAGAGATCTAACATGCTAGATGCCTCTACTAAGATCAGTATAGATTGGTCTATGGCTAATATATATATTGATTAAAAAAAAATTACTACTAGTAATAAGCACGACATGACCCTGCACAACATCACCTACATATGTCAAATTCTTTCTGCATATTGTATTATATTCTGTATAGTGTTGTAATGTTTTTTTTCCGTATTGCATTTTATCCCCATTATTTTTCATTTTTTTATTTGTATGGTTTTACTTTTGGATTTTTTTTTATTATTATTATTTCCTTTTCCATTTCTCCATTCTTTTTCATTCCATTGATTTTTTTTTTTTGTGATAAGTCATCTTGATTGTTAATCAAACTTGCATCTTGCTCAAAAGCACCCTGAGGTGCATGAAATGAAGTTTCACTGTTTTGTTGATTCATAATACAGGGTTTTTTAAGGCAAATGTCAATGTTGGATATCAATATTCAAATCTTTAAATTTGTTAATTTTAATGCAAAAAAAAAAACAAACAAAAAAAACAAAACCCAAAAACATATTGTGGAGAAAAGCTTTTGAAAGAATAACACTGGGGGGAAAAACAGCTCTCACTCTTTCTTTCTCTCTCTTTCTCTATACATACATACATACATATATGGGTATATATATATATATGGGTATATATATGGATATTTCATATTGCAGTTTACCAGGGACAGTGTTGCTATAGCAGAATGATAGCACTACGTCTGCTTTATTATAACTGCATGAAGCGTGTTTGTATCTGTACATTTAACATGTTGCTAGAGACAGAGAAAATGAGCCCAAACCTGTTACTTCACATTTTCCTTTCTTTTAAAACCTTCATATGCCCTTTAAGTATTCTACCATGCATTGTGAGGAGGAGCTGGTTTTAAAGGGATGGTTACATTTTTAAAATGGTTTTCTGTTGCTGTCATTCATCGGGTGTAGAATCATGAAAACTGACAGAATCTGAAGACGTCTCTCTGCAGAGAGGCCGGCTGGTTGGTTTCTCATGAATCAAACCAGCAGTTTCACTGGGGATTAATAAGTAACTTTAAGGGCGCCCCAGTAGTTCATCTGGTAGAGCACATACCACTTATCAAGGATTCCTGATCACAGCGGCCTGGATCTGAATCCGAGCCCAGGCCCTTAGCTGCGTGTCATCCTCTCTCTCTCCTGCCTTAACCGTTTCTCTCTGCTGTAACTATCAAATAAAGCAGAAATGCCAAAAAAAAGTGACTTTAACCTATAAGAATGGAGCGATTCAACCAGAACACCACCTCAGTTTTTAGTCCTCCTGCCCATTTGATTGACCCTTAAACGAGACTTGACATCCTGTGCTAGCTTCAGCAAATTCTAGTAACAGCAGCTGTTGGCTCTTTAGCACAGCATGCTGAGAATTATATCAAAAGACAAGAGGCGAGGGCTAGCCAAGGCCTCAGTGTAAATATGGAGTGCTAGCTAGTGATGGTGTCAGTCATAGAATGTCTCACATCAACTCTACTGCCTCAACAGTAACACTAAATAATAGAGTTCCCATTTTGAACTGGGTTTACAATCCCTTTAAGCCCCCCCGCAGTGGATGGTAAAACGGCGTTTCCACAATGGATTTCCACAATGCAACAAATGTACTACCATGCAGCTATGCAATGACAGTGTGTGGCTATGGTTGTGCGGTTCACCTATCTGCTTGCCTATCTGTTAACCTCCTGCACTCAACATGCAGAAAGCCTCTCCCCTCTCCACGCTCATTTACCTGTTTACTGCCACACTGACCTTTTTTCACAGGTGACTTTCTATCGCCCCTCATCAGCAGCGCTCAATGATGCATTCAGTGATGTCTCTTTTTCTCTCCCTCTCTGTCCCTTCCTTTTCCTCGCTTTCTATCTCTTTTGACTAGTGTCAATGGCCATCTTATTTTGAAGAGGCTTGCTGGTAAGAAATCAATCCCATCCACATGCAGCCCTGCAAACGGCACAGCAGTATCTCTTCGAAATAGACGGCGAGGCCAGCCCCTATAAATCAGCATAGCTGAGATATTTGTGGCCAACTTGGAGGAAGATTTATGCCGGCGGGATATTGGAGAGTGTCTATCAGGCTCTCACAGGAGGGCTGGGGCTGCTGGGGGGATGGGGACGTAAAGGGGGAGGGAAAGGTGATGGAGGAGAGGTCAGACAGCAGAAGGATTTTGAGTGAGGAAGACGCACAGTGACAGTGAGGAAGACATTAAGCATCGCCAACAGCAGTCAGTTGGGGAGGCTGGGTGCAGGGGTGTAGAGCAGAGAGAGGGGGGTGCAGCAGGCAGAGGGGTGCATGGAGGTTGGCTCGTGAGATGGTAAAAGGGAGGTGCCAAAATGTTACCAATGCCCATGAATCAGTGCTGGCTATCATATGTGGATAACCTGAGAACAACCCTGCACAGATCATCCAGCAGCCACATCCAGGAAGGTATCAGTGGCATCTATTCACTCCAACTGAAAGGGACAGTTCACCCATTTTGGAAAATGTGATATTATTTTATTTCACCCTCTAGCTGTTATGTAGAACAGTAGCAGCAATGTGCAGGTTTACACTCTTTAAGAATTAGCGCAAATTTCAGCTCATAGTTCATAGGTCACAATTCTGAATTTTGCTGAAGTTCACAGTCCCAAAAATGAATTAGTTCACATTGATTTTTTCTGTTTTTTTTTTTTCCTTTGAAAATGAGCTGATCTGAGCTACTCTTTTTCAGTGGAACCTCCTCCATCCATCTCCATCCCCCAATCACTGCCACTGCCCACTACCCAAACTAAACAAATTTTACTACTGTAAAATCCCAGAGATCACTTATAAAATTCAATAAAAAATCTATATGAGTTTATGTTTTACTACTCATTGTGTCAGCAAGACAACTCATAACATATGGCGCCATAATTCAGCAACATACAGTGTAAAGAAATTAAACTAGAGAACAACAAAACTGCAGGTAAAATTGGCAGATTTCTATTTAAACAGTGTTAATGTGTTTTACAGCTGAATCCCCCTTTTAGTATTTCATTTTTATTTCATATTGCAGCACACATAAGTATTTCCCTCTTGCCCTGTTGGTTAAAGTTGGTACCATGGTTTTAAAAGAATCCATATGAACCAAGCTGGACTGTGCTGGTTGGGGTTTGTTTTGCACCAAGATTGTATGCCCATATGCCCACCTGTGACAAAAAGCAAATGCAAGAGAATACTTTCGCTAATTTGATTTATTTGATTTATTTGATTTATTTATTAGACACTGTACTGCACCTTATCAAAAACAATAAAAGATAAAACCCAAAAAAATTAATAACTAACTGTAGGACCATGTTGGTCCTCAAAGTCCAAGACAGCATCAGGCATGCATGACATCAGGAAGCACCAATTCATAAAAACCAGAACAGTATGATCACAGGATCCTGATTTTATCATGTGGCTGATAATAAAGATAAGGTCGTATCCAGTGGTGGACAAAGCACACAACCCCATTACTCCACTACAAGTGAAAGTTGCTAAGTCTAAATTTCACTTGAGTTAAAGTACTGGAGTACTGGCTTTTAACAATACTTAAGTACAAACATACATTTTCTTTGTGGTGGAAACACACTGCTGTGTAGAATAAATCACATTTGATGTTGCTGATTCCAGAGGGGGGGAAAGGGCCACATACCTCTATCCATATGATAGAGGGAAAGGCTTCCGGTGCTTTATGTTTGCACAATGAGATTGATTAATTGTCAGGAATGCATTAACAAACACTGAGTGAGTAAAGGCAAAAGAAAATTACATCACTTTACTGTAATCTCAGATCATATTTAGTCTCACATCATGACATCTGTATATTGCCCAGCCCTTTTTCTTTGTGAATTCAGTCATCTCAAATGTGAGACAATATCTGGTCTCATCACAATATCGATACACAGCCCAGTCCTCAGCTGCACCAACAACACTGCTTACAGCAAGACAGAAAAAGACAATAGTTATGCCACATCTTAAAATTGCAATATATGAAATGTGACACAGTATCTTGTCACATCGTAATATCGATATATTGCCCAGCCCTTTACTGCCCCAACAGCACCACTTTCAGTGTGGCAAACCTAGTATTGTATTAACTCACAACAAAGCAAAGCCTTTGAACAAGGAGCTCCCGGATTTTGCTTATTCTGAGGCAACAACCAAACACTTTTTAAAAGTGAAAAAAAGTTCACCTAATGTACACAATTTGTTGGAAATAACTTTCAGCTGTACTCTGGACTGTACTGTCCTCTTCAAATGAAGTGAAACATGTCTCTAGTGGTGAGAATTCTCAGCCGGATCAAACCCGTGCTTCATCTGGACCACCTGCTGTCACCATTACGCTGGATCACGCGTTTCCTATTTCATGTCAAACCCAGTTGAGAACGGCTGCAGTGATTGGTTCTAATTTTCAAAAAAAAAAAAAAAGTATGCAAGTACAGATACTCAAAAATGTAGTTAAGTACAGTACTAGGGTAAATGTACTTTGTTACTGTCCACCACTGGTCCTATCTGCTGTAAGTACATGCTCATCAGTGAATGCTCTTTCCTAATTTGAAGGTTTTCATAAGTCTCCATTGTGCTGCGTTGTGTGGCTACATATGGAATGCATTACATTTTCTCAGGTGACTATCCAACTGTGAAAAAGGAGCTTCAGTGGCCATGCTGAAGCACTGATGTATATGGAGAGGAGCAACCATAGCCTGGACCAGGAATCATGCAGGCCAGATGCTAAATGGCTACAACAACCTCATGTTTCTCTCTCACAGGGAGACTGTATTGAATGGGATTCTTTCTTCCCTCTTCCTTCTTCCCTCATATCTGGATGATACGTGAAGCACCCATCTCCTGCTTTCCTGTATACATTGTCTGGGAATTATGCACAGAGGTATTGTTCCTGAAGTACAGACATGGCAGCGCAGAACAAAAGCCCCGCCATCCACCTCAGTTCCATGACCCCCATGACTCCTATATAGTGTCATACATACACATGCCCTCCAGGCAGTCTCAAGTATCAGGTGGCCGACCTACATATTAGGACAATGCTTTTGGACAATGCTAAGGAATATCTTCCCTTTGTCATTGTTTCAATCCAACATACTGTGGGTCTGGAACCATGTTAGGATGTCACTTCTATCAAAGGCCAGGGTGGCAGTGTTGGTGGGACAAGAATTATATGAGCGAAATTTGCATAGAGGTCCTCTCTCACTTTTCAGGGAGAGACTGTTCCTTGCATTGTGAGGAATCGTATTCCAAATCCATATTTTGTGTGGAGGTAGTCTGAGAACCAATGACAGCATGAGGAGCAGGGAACCAGCAAGGTAGAGAAGAGGCCCCAGAATAATCATATTTGGGAATATCAAATTAAACTTCTCTTTTTAGCCAACCCCATATGTTTGACTTAATCATTTTTCAAAGGAAATTAAAGTGAATAGCATTTGCTGGAGAGCGCACTCATCACCAGACAGCCATATGCCACAGTACTCCATCTAATTATGTTGCTGTAGCAAGGCATACTTCAATTCAGTCCCAGACTGGGGCCAAATAACTGCATCAATAGCACCCAACAATGTGGCAAATTTTCAAAAAGAAAAAAAGGCAATTGTGATCATGTCATCCCTCTCAATTCTACAAATGTGAAAAAGCTTGGGTTCAGGTGTGTTATCGAACAAAAATATATTTTGTAGGGCCATTTTGTGTACTAGAATTTTCTCTTGGACATATGCGGCATCCCTGTGAATGAATGAAAAAGCCCCAGGTGGGTTTTCAGGATGTATGTAAAAGTGACTGTTTTCTTAGTATCACTAGTTTTTTCATCTTCGAGCTTTTTAAAATGGCAGTTGCATATAATATGCAGCAGCTATGCCAGCATATAATTAGAACTTTTTATGTCTCTATTTTTCATTTCTTTGTACTATTATGTTTTATTCTGTTTTGTTTTATACATATCTTATTGTTAACACTTTTATGGTGCCATTTATGTCCTTTCTTACTTTTACTTCCTTTTGTTGTGTAAAGCACTTTGAGCTTTATCATTTTAATACTGAAGAGATTGTTGTTATAGTTTTCATTTTGGCCTGTGATTTTATTGCTTCACTTTTGGCCAATCAGTATTATTTTGCCAAAACATTGTGGTGGGATCCATCACCCTGCTGTATTTCATCAAAATCTAATCAGAGATGTCAGGGATATGGTGTGATGGATGGACAAAGAAAGACAGATTTCATTACAGGGCATAAAAACCATTACCTTTTTATGTGCTGAATAAAAATGCCATGGAAAGCACTTCTGCATGCACACAGATGTACTTGTCCTGTATGTACTCTTATTTATTATACTTGAGAAGTAGGAATAGCCAAGCAAAATGGTGATAAGTCATGTTTTCTCTCTCTTTCATCTTGGCATCTTCTGTAACTCAGAGCATTGGTGGAACCTGGCACTGATAGCCGCCACTCAAAGCCTTTAGAAAACCCTTCTCTGATGTCAAGCTGTTTGCATTTACATGAAAAAAAAAAAAAAAAAACTACCCTCATACTTCCTGTACATTGCAGGAAAGGGCATGTCTTGGGACTGGGCTGGAGATTCTTGCCCTCCAGTGCCGCTCAGCAAATTAAGCTGAAACTGAACTATTGCAGACAGACATAATAGGCCAATTTAGGCCATGTTCTTTCATGCATCTTGAGCCTCCTCATGTTGTATCCAGATATAAGTTATCCATATAAAACTGCACTAAAACACATTAGGAACACATTCAAATCCAAACGCTCACACCACTTCAGGAGGTGATTTAAGACAGTTTAGAAAGATGGCATACAAGTCACAGATACATCCATCTCTACAAGTGGAAGTAAACTCTGCCCATATTAATAGTGACCCTGTTGTCCCCAGTATGCATAGATATGGATAGATGGATCTGATCAACAAAAACTGAACAGCATACCAAAACCATTTATGAAGGAACTGAAAAACAACAAGGGAAATGGGTTCAACAGCACGTGGCATACAAATTCACCATTTTGGATGTGGCTGCTATCTACTCTGACGGCTAGAAAAGTGGGTTGCTTGTATCTTGCACCAATCGGATTTAAGTCTGGATAAACTGGAGTCAATTCCGACCATAAAAGTATAAATGCAATGCAGCTAAATATTATCCGGATACAATCTAGATACAAGTTGCATGAAATGAGCAGGTGTGAATGTGGCCAGAGAGACAAGAGCAGAGAGTCAATTAAGTAAATGTGAATCCATAAGGTCTTAATTTCAACTGAATTTTTTCAACTGAACTTTATCTAGCTTCATTTATCCATCCATTTTAGTCAAGTTGTGCTGCATCAGTGTCAGCATCTCTGATGTTCTAAAACTTTAAATCTGCTGAACCTAATGCTGACCTGCCACACTTCACATATTGAGAAACAAGTTGTTTGTTACATTGTCACCTCTTTCATTTGGATTGGTTGCCTTTCACACGACTCAAATAAAAGCAAGCCGAGGCATGTAAACCAAAGTGATGAGCCGCTTCTTATTGATCAGGGAGGAAAGGCCATAAAGGGAAGTGGCTCTTATGTGTCAGCACATCAGCCATCTTTAAAGATGGAGTCAATAATTCTGGAAAGCATTTGTTGATATTTGAAATCAACAAACTGAGTGAATGTGACCTCATGGTCCGCTAGTGCTCTCTGTGTGCACTGAGAAAAACTCTGGTGTTGCTACACAGCCCTGGCTCTGTCAATGGGAAACACAGAAAGTGGTGCGTGCCGGACCACACAACACTGTTCCAGCCATTCAGCAACAAGGGATGTTCATGCTTATGCACAGGACGGGGAGGGGGAGGTGCGAGGTCAGATAGAAGAAAGTGTGAGAAAGAAGCGCTGATTCCAAACTTTAGTAAAAAATAATGAAACCAAACAATGAAAGCCCACTCTTCCATTTTTTTCCAACAGCACCTCAATGCTGCAGCAAACCAGGAGCCTTTAAAGTCATCTCACTGAGGTATGAACAATAAGATGGACTTTAATGTTACAGTCCTCTTCCTTTTGCCTGCACATCATAGGAAGATCAATGAGTTTGGGAAGATTAACAAAACAAGATGTGAGATTGATAGACTGTGATTAGTGACGACACCAGCACAGTTAGCTAGCCTCTGATACCAGTGTGTCACTGCCATCAGAACTGGATACCAACAAAGAAGATGCCATCACAGCACCATCAGGTACAGCAGGTCATAAACCCACTGTTGGCAGTGTTGGTGTGCTCTCCTTTCTCATTTAAAATGTTCTCCTGGAACCAAGCTCTTCCCATCTGGGTCTGGTTTGAAATGTTGGTATGCACAAGGGTTCAGTTAGAGTGTTCACACCAACTCAAACAAACCGCACCGAGGAGGTAGAGCTGGTGTGAAAGTGACTTAACATTATACTGCAATGCTTGTTGAATAAGGAAAAGATTTGTTTGTTCAAAAAACTGTAACAGTTCATTCAAAATGCTCTTTAAAGGCACTGACTCTGACTCCCAGTAGACACCCTGAATAAACAGGGTGGGCTGGGTGTTCAGCAAAGCAAGGAAACACAGAGGGAGGACAAGACAACAAATTGGAGAATCCAGAATTGAAGATAAGGAGAGTTTGACTGACGGGAGAACAAAAGAGGAGGTGAAGGTCAAGGGTTGACAAAGAAGGAAACTCTGCTGGTGAACTTTTTCAAGGTCAACTTGTTTCACGTCTGAATTGAGCCACTGCAGTGGGTTTGCTTGGGTACTGAAGCAGCCACCCCTCCTCCGGTCAAGCATGCAGAGAGGAGGCCAAGTCCCAGTTTGGGAAGCGGGTCTGTTGATGCCCTGAGGCACAGACTCTCCTTCACCAGCGCTCCAGACAAGGGCCCTGCATTAATCATGTGCAATATGATAGCCCCACCCCCTCCCTGAGAATATCGGCCCCCTAAACAGACAGAGACAGAGCTGCTTCTCTATAGCGGCTCAGCACACCTGCACTGCTGTAGGTGTGTGGGAGGAGGAGGCAGGAGCAGGGGTTAACACAATAAACAATACAATCGGGAGCATACTTTGTGTGTGTGTGTATGTGTGTGTTTGCAATGTAGTGGTTGCACAACTGAAGTGATAATCTGCAAGTCAAGTTTTTTGTCTTTTTTTTTTTTATTATTCATTCTGTCAACATTTGTGGTGCTCAGAATTTGTTGTTGTGATGCTTTTGAAATACACTTCCCAGATATCCCTTGTCAAATGCAGACTGGAGTTTTTCACAGCATTCCACTGGAAAAAAAAAAAATAATAATAATAAAAAAAAAATAAAAAAAAAACCTCCTACAGTTGGTTTGACGGCTGATGAGAAAATATATTTACTGTCAGTTGCTTTGGACAAAAGCATCTGCCGCTGCTGCTGCTGCTGTTGTGTTTTTTGAAAAAAAAAAAAAAAAAAAAAAAAAGGACAACCCAAACATGCACTCTGAGTTGTGTTGAAAGAGATGCCAAAATGCTAAAAATAAAAAGAGTGAGAGAGACGGACAGATTCTAAAATTCAAAAAATCAGCATGATAATGTACTTCATTTCATGGTCAAATGGCTAAAGACTTACTCACATACACACACACACACACACACACACACACACACACACACACTCTATTTTCTCATATATCACTACTACTGCTATGTACGAGGGTCACTTGTAACAACAACCCATTGTAGTTTACAACAAAGCATGAAGACTGTATTTTTGAGAGACTCTGAAATAACTTCTGCGTCACATAAAAAATAATAATAAGAAGAAGACCTGTCAGTTATAGGTGCTGAGACAAAATCTTTTCCAGCTGTACCTGGTCTCCCTCACGACAGTCACACAGGCGAGGCAGAGCTCCTCCTGAGGCAGCGCTGGCAAAACCTCAGCGGGCTGACCTACACAACCAGGAGTTGAGTTGTAAAAAAAATTCAGGGGGGGATGGTCAGTTTTTTTCACTTGATGAAAAGTGAGGATGGCAGTTTTACAGGGGCGATGATTTTGACCGTTTTTATTTCAGGGGGGATGCCATCCACCCTCATCCCCCCTCAACTCGAGTACTGTACACAACCACACTTTTAATAAGTAAGTAAAGTTCAACTTATGCTCAGTGAAAAAGGCAAGGGGTAAAGGAGGCAAGCTGGTATCACACCAAAGCTTGTAACAGCCCCACCGGCCCACCAGAGGAAACCGTGTCAGTGTCACGTTTTGCCTCATTTTGCCTCATTTTGCCTCGCCATGAGCCTGAGCTGCCAGTTAGCAGCTCAGGCCTAACTTTAGCACATATGCAAATGATAGTTCGCTAGCTAATTTTAGCTCAATGCCTTGTTAGCTAATTGCTAGCTTGTATGTCAGTTTGTTCACTGATGATTAGCTCATTATCGAATTGTTAGCTTGTTTGCTAAACATTGGCTTTTTGGCTAAGTGAACATTAGCTTCTTAGCTCATTAACTAAGATTAGCTAAAACACTTAGGGTTGAGGTGAGGTTAAGGTTAGAGCTAGGTTATGGTTAGGGTTAAGGTAAGGAAACTTTTAGCTTGCAAGCTAAGCTAGCTAATATTAGTAAACATCCCATCCACTCATCCCCTCAGGAGCTCTGTTCCACCCTTTGCCTCAATACTGGGCTATAATTTTAAGTGACATTTTTCCATCGAGGGTGCCTAGTGAAGTATTTGTCCACAGATGGAGTTTGGCGTGGAGGTGGCATTCTGCTCTGTCATGGCTGCTCATGCTACTGGTTGATACAAACAAACTGAGATCCGAAGACACATTTTTCCTGTGTGCCAGAGGATGTTTTGTGTGAAAGAGCTACTAGATACCAGGTGTTTAGAGGAGCAAATGGAAAAGCCTGCCTGTATGGCTGACCCTTATAGGCCTTATACTGTCTGTCCGCCCCTATGTACCAACTCACTTTGTTCTCGTTTGATGTTTTATTCTTCTGTGTGTATCTGTATTTTTGTACAACCAGATAATGTATTTTGGTTAGTACACTTTTGTATGTGTGTGTGTGTGTGTGTGTCCTGTTTCAATGTCTGCATGTTTGCAGGCCATCCTAACAGTATGGATTTTCACATGCTGAAGTGGGCTAGAACACATCAACCTACATTTTGCACCCTCATCCCTCTAGCCCCTGAAAAGTGCCTACTATGTGCAAATATGTCTGTTAGTTTAGTTCAGCTAGTTTAGTTGCACAACAATGAAGATACATTCAATAAAGTAGTACATAAAGTAGTACAGAGGACATTCAATTGAAAAGTGATTAATTACAGTGCATATCCTTACCTTTATTCAACAAATGAAAAATTGTAACAGCTGTTTTCACATATTTTTGTGTGTGTTTGTGTGTGTTTGTGTGTGTGTGTATGAGAGAGAGAGAGAGAGAGGGAGAGAACTGTGAGTGTGCATGTATGAGTTCTGGTTTGACTGTATTTATTGTATATTGTGATATATTATGATAAGTGCTGGGGGTGGGTGTGGCCACTTGGTCACTCAGTGTCAATGAACAGTAATAGAGTGGTGAAGTCCCGCCCCTTCCGGTGGACCCCCATGGGACCTTTCGGAGTGAAAAAAATGAATGGTGTTCAATGGACAGAAAATAATTATTTTCTGGTCCCCCCGTCGTTATGCCATGGATTACACAAATGTTGTTTATAGGCTTAAATAACAAATTTTCATGTCAAGAGTTTGACTGTTTATTGCTCCATTGTTCAGTTAAATGCTGTTGAGAAAACACATTTAGAAAGACTACATACTGTGTCGCATATGTGACGTCACGTCATCGCCGTTTCCCTCCATCCAGATTCAAGTCAAGATGCCGGTGTGTTTTGTTCCTGATTGTCCGCGTCTCCGAGGGCCGACGGAGCTCCGGGCCGGGCGGGAGGGTGAGCGGACCCCGTCGCCGGGCGGAAAAACTCAGAACCTCAAAACTCAGCGCGGAGCAGAGAAATGGCCATGTCTGTTGTAGGCTTCCAGTGCGGGTGGTGACGTATATCATTCGCACCAAGAGCAGCAAAGAGTTGTAGTTCACAAAGCGGGCTCACACAAAACCTAGCATTATTAATATTCTTCGCGCTAAATTGTAGTCTTCTTTGCGTGAAAAATTATCTTTAAATATCACAAACAACATATGTGAAATCCATGGCACAATTCAAATGGGACCAGAAAATAATTTTTATCTACCCATTGGATCGCATTCATAATTTTTTGCTTTTGGGGACCCATGTACCGGAAGTGGATGGGCGGGACTTCACCACTCTATAGTAACAGCAAAACATGTGAAAGTCAAACGTCAGCACCGGTTCATGAACATGATGTCAGCTGTCTGTCATAGGAAAAAGAAACACAACGGCGTTGCGTGTCACAGTGTGTAAATCATTTTGCACTACATTAAACTGATTTTATTTTATTGATTTTATCAGTGCAGTGCCTGTCAAATCTGTGTGCATCAGAACTATATGTAGTTGTTTTATCAACGTGCAGCACAAGTGCACTTAGCTAAAAATAAAAACCTACAACTGCCGTAATTCATGTGGGCTACAGGAACAACAGCGCCCACTTGTGGGCAACACTGAAAAAATGTTTCACAATAATAAGTATTTAATGTTTTATCAGGCTATAACTAACCAAAACTCAGGTTTTGTCTAATTTTCTTGTTTATTAGGTCCACCTGCGCAATCTAATACAATCCAATACATACTGTGATGGAATACGAGTGTCAAGAAAGTTTGAAGTCTCTGAAAGTTCATTTTCATATCGTAGTGGAATGAATGGAAACCAATGGCTGGAGGAAAGGGAGGAGAAAAGATATTGGCCTTCTAAAATACAGCTGCTTGCTTTGGGAAAAGATGAGCAGAAATGTGAAGCATATATATCGATATGGTCCTTTTAAGAGAGCAAGCTTTTATCTTTGTATGCATCTGTGTGTGTGTGTGTGTGTGTGTGTGTGTGTGTGTGTGTGTGTGTGTGTGTGTGTGCGTGTGTGTGTGTGTTATTTTTTAGAGCATTCTGGCCCCATGTCTGTTGGAGTGCAATGTATGTTAGCCTTCATTTCTCTGTGTAGGTGGTTGAGTGAGACTGTAACTCCTGTCCTTAACTTTGCCCATTCACACATCAAGTATCTATTGAAAAGCACCAGGAGAGCGGTGAGTGGGTGAGGCAACTCATGTCCTCTCCTGTTATAGCTGGTCAACTTACCCTAGCCACTCTCCAAGCCTACTTACTCCTCGCTCTCTGCAGCACTGATATGCAGTACATCGCCTACACATAAGCACACACACACACACACACACACATACATGCATACAAAGATAAAAGTGATTCAGCCTGCTCTCTTAAAAAGGACCATATCGATATATATGCTTCACATTTCTGCTAATCTTTTCCCAAAGCAAGCAGCTGTATTTTAGAAGGCCAATATCATTTCTCCTCCCTTTCCTCCAGCCATTGGTTTCCATTCATTCTACTACGATATGAAAATGAACGTTCACAGACTTCAAACTTTCTTCACATCAGTATTCCATCACCATAATAAAGTTGTCCACATGGGTTTTCCTAAAAGCAGCAGCACTGTTTCCCTGCAAGAAAATAGCGTTTGCTTCACACAGCCACTTATCAGTTCTATGGTTTATGAATGGTGACCACTTTGTTAGCTGCAGAAGCAAAAAATTATAAGCAGACGTGGAAGTAGCTAATTACATTTACTCACATTACTGTGATTGAGTAGCTTATTGTGTTCTTGTACTTTTGTGATTTTTTGAAGTCAGTTATTTGACTTTAAGTTCAGTACATTTTTGCTTGAGTTTTGTACTTCATTGTATTTCAAATCAAAACCATTACAGAGAACAAATGATCAATGAGAGATTGTGGAACCTTTCACAATAAAAGCTCAGTCAGTGAAGATGAGAAGAGTAATCTGCTTCGACTTTGTTGCTACACTTTTAGTGCATTTCTAAATGTCCAAGTAAAAAAAAATTGCTGATGGTCAATGGTAATGAGGACCATTTAGTCTCAACTGGCAAAAAATATGGAATAAGTGTGGGGAAAAGAAGAATAATATCAGTGAGTTGGCGTGATGATGAGAACCATGTAGACTCAATCACCAAATTATGAGCTTCCTCCACATGTTTCAGTTGAGTCTGCAGGGTCCTCACTTCAATCAGCCCTCAGCAGTTTTGTACAGTGCATCTTTGAAAGAATCTAGTTTCGTAACTGCATGGAAAATATCACAATTAACATGGTTACTGTTTTAAAAAGTAACCTTTAATCCATGGTAAATTAAAAACTTTTTTAAACTTTAACTTTTGCAGCAATACTTCTTCTGAAGTAAAACATCAGCAAAGTAACAAGATTTCTACTTGAGCAGCATTTCATAGTGCTCTTTCAACCGCTGATAGAGAGGAGGATGTTTCAACTAAATAGTCAAAAAATGTAGGGATTTTGATTATATTTGTAAAATCTTTAGTTCCCTCGCATGATTTGCAGGATGGTTTTGTAAAGTGTGGGTAAAACAACAACAACAGCAAATACTTTTTTTTTTACATTTTTACATTTACATTTACACACACACACACAAACACCCCCACGCACACAGGCATCATGCATAAAGTGAGTGGAGTAAAGCAGGGGGGACAGGCTCTGGTCAACAACACACAGCACACATTAATAATGTGTAAACCCAGAGACCACACACAACTCTGTACATTAATAATTCTCCACACCAACAAAGGGAGTGGGGCTCCTATAGCAGACCCTGAGGTCAGAGTCCAATGTGTGTGTGTGTGTGTGTGTGTGTGTGTGTTTGTTTACTGATGTGTGTGTGTGTGTGTGTGTGTGTGTGTGTGTGTGTGTGTGTGTGTGTGCCTGTTTGAGTCGGTGTGCAAACATGTCTCTGCTGTATGTTATATTGCTTATGTGCCCTATCCTGTTGTAATTTCATTCACTTGGTGGAATGTAAGTACAGATGAACACACACACACACACACACACACACACTCAAAGAGATGTTAGCATGTTAGCAGCTAATCAATGAGAACTGTCAGTTTGACTTTTCCTCCAAACAATACTCTCGGTCATAAAATGAACAAGAGAAGAAACACACAAGGTGTTGCATTTGTGGTTGATTAACCCCTTGTAGACTATTGTCGCGAATTCACCTCAAACCACTTCCAGTCTTAATGCAGCCGAGGCGGTGTATGTGTCCCACTGATGTCGTTGATGCATATTTCACACATACCAAGAATTGTATTGGAAGCACTCTACTACCAATAATTTAGCATCTGCTTGAAGGCAAAACACAAACAATTTATTTTTGTAGATAATTGTAAATAAATTCAGGCAGTAAGGTGTTAACTAGCCCATATTTCTACTGCCACAAAGGAAAACAGGCCACTAATATCTCACATGAGTGGAAACTAACCCTTTGGCTCTCCTGCTACTGGGGGTGACCAACTCTGAACTCTATGTACATGTGGAGTGACATCTCCTGGATACATTAGTTCAAAAAATACAAATTTATGCACAAAAATGACCATTTCAAAGAGTGTACTCAGTAGTGGGAGAATGCTAAAGGGATGACTACTGGAACCATGAAAGGGAGCATTTCTGTCCTAAGTGGCAGAACCTTTGTCAGTTTTTCCAAATGTCAGGGAAGAGACCCTGCTGAAGATGCAGGTTACATATCCGCCAAACGGGGACTAAGACATCAGAAGCTGCTGTTCTTAACAGTCTGTTATCAAGAGTCTCTATCCCCGCTGATAAGTAATCATTTAAGGACAGTGACAATTTGGTGACATTATCAGTGCTTATTTCCTGAGAGGAATAGTTGTGGTTCTTATTTAGCATTATCTTATTAGTTATTAGGGACAGGGATCATTCCTAAAGGTCATATAAAGCCTGATTCTTTCAACTTTTTCAATGAGATAGTTATTGAAATAATTTGCAATTGCCTGTGACTTTGTAATAAAGGAGTTTTCTGACTGCATACCACTATTTTTTTCCCATTATGTCAGAGCCCTGTCTCCTAAAAGTATGTTCCCATTCAACTGCATTCTTAATTATGTTCTGAGGGGAATGAAATTTGTATGTATTTGTATGTATCTTGTACTTTGCATGTTTATTTGTAACATATCAGAAGAACCTTTGTAATCACTTAGTCTGAAGTCCACTCCAGGACAAAGGGGAGGAGTCCAGCGTGACATGAGAGTGGTGTTCATTTGTTGCAAATATTATACAAGTTACGCTACATTACTGTAAACAAGTGGTTTTTATGCCTAAACCTAACCTTTCTCTAACCTATACCAAGTGTTATTAATGCTTAGTCCAACTTTCCCTAACTGTAAGGAAGTTGTTTTGGCGGCTAAAGGTAACAAAGCTGGTTACGTTGCTGCCCAACATGATATACAAGATATATTGATTAGAAATGTATTTGTGATATATCAGTAATCAACGTCAACAATATTTGTGAAAAAAAAATGTTTCCCTCTAAATCAGAGATGTCAGATGTACAGGCTGAGGGCCAAATGCAGCCTGCAAGATGTTTTGGAGAGAAAGGGGAAAAAAACAAACAAACATATTT
Organism: Myripristis murdjan; assembly: GCF_902150065.1. Classification (NCBI taxonomy): domain Eukaryota; kingdom Metazoa; phylum Chordata; class Actinopteri; order Holocentriformes; family Holocentridae; genus Myripristis; species Myripristis murdjan. The sequence goes on along the minus strand of NC_043986.1, from coordinate 33,865,237 downwards.
TTAAAGTAAAATGTTATTTTTTAAAATTTAAGTATTTGCTTTCAGTTATTATCACCTATGTGTTTCTCTGATAAATTGATAAATTAATGATCAATGATAAATTATGAGAAATTAATTAGACCTAGCACTACAAGCTACATAATGACTAACTACAGTATTTGGGATCTGAGGTACTCCTCTGTTGATGATGTGTGATGTGAGATGTTGTGATGTCCTGATTTCTATGATGTCTTCTGATGTGTATTGATGGCTTACGTGTAATATCTATGAATTTATAGTTTTAGTTTTAAACCAACTGCCAGATGAGCCAAAGACAATTTTCCACATTGGTGGACAATTAAGTTGTCTAATCTAAAAAAGTTGTCTCATCTAAAAACTCTGTGAGTGAATGAGTGAGTAGGTGAGGTTCAGCTACAGTTCATAGAAGTGCTTAGTATCCAAAAAGGTTAGTTTTAGGCATAAAAACACGTAGTTAAGGTTAGGGAAAGGTTGGGTTTAGGCATTAAAAAAATATAGTTAATATAGTTAGCAAATAATACAAAAGGACAGGACGCTTTCATAAAAGCACAATAAAATGTGGAGTATTCTAGAATTCACATTGAAGGATAAAAGTTTCTTTAAAAAGTACATTCTTTGTTGCACCTTAGTCCACAGGCAGTCAGACCAGCAGTCCCACTTGAGTTTGTAGTCAAGCACAACCCCAGGGTATTTGTACTCAGCAACAGACTGAATCGGCTCTCCATTAATGAGGGCGGGCTGAGATGAGCTGCACTTCCTAAAATCAACAGCCATCGCCTTCATTTTTGAAGTGTTGAGGATGAGGTTCACCCCCTCACGCCATTTAAGAAAATAGTCCAAGATGGGTCCTGCTCCTCCTCTCCATTATGGAGGAGGCTCACCAATGCTGTGTCATCAGCATACTTAATAAAGTGCCTATTTGGGAAAGTGTTTGTGCATGAATTTGTATACAAAATAAATAGCAGTGGAGATAAAACACAACCCTGTGGGAAGTCTGTGGAAGTGATGAGTTTATGTGAAAGTGATGTTCCCACTCTGACCTGCTGTGTTCAGCTACTAAATCAACAATCCATAAAATCAGGTTAGATGGGAGTGAAGATTCTGTTTCCAATTTATCTGCTAAGATACTGGGTAAAATTGTGTTAAACGCAGAGGAAAAATCGACAAACAGAATCTTTGCATGTGCCTTTGGCTTCTCAAGGTGTGAGTGTAACATTTGCAACAAAGTCAGTGCAGCATCTTCCACCCCCTAGAGGCTTGATAGGCAAATTGCAGGGGTCAATAAAGGCGCTTTTCCACTAGTACCTACTTGGCTTGATTCAGCTCGACTCTACTCGGTTTGTAAGCTTTTCCATTACGTGGTCGTACCTGGTACCAGGTACTATTTTAGTACCTACTCGGCCGGGGTTCCAAGCGAGCTGAGTCTAGCCAAAATGTGACGTAAACACCGTGCAGGCCACTGATTGGACAGAGAGTGACGACACATGAGACCGACTCCTTCATGAAAACCAAACCCGGCATTTTTAAAAGAAAACGGCAACAGTGACCATGCGCATTGATCATCGCTGAAGTTGTCAAAGTTGGAAAATGGCAAGCAAACCAGTACCGTGGTCAAATGAAGAGGTGGAGACTTTGCTATGACGACTCCACCGACAGCTAGGTGGTACTCAATTGTAATGGAAAACCACCGAAGCCAAGGCAAGTCGAGTCGAGCCAAGTAGGTACTAGTGGAAAAGTGCCATTAGATGCTGTGTTTGAGAGATAATGTATCTCTTCACAAGGCATTCAAAATACTTCATAACAGGTGATGTAAGTGCAATTGGTCTAAAGTCTTTAGGGCCAGAAGGTCTCAGAGATTTAGGGATGGCTACAATTATGGATGCCTTCCAAATGTTTGGTATCTTATGACCGTTAAAAGAACATCTGAAAATTTTAGTAAAAATTGGTGCCAGATGTTCTGCACAGTGCTTGAGTACTCTCCCACAGACATTGTCAGGGCCGGGGCTCTTCCGGGGATTGCAGTCTCTAAACAACTGTAGGACTTCTGATTCTTTAATAAAGTCCAAAGAAAGATCAGGAGAGGTAGATGCCAGTTCAGAGAAGTCATTTCCTCTTCCACTGTCAAAGCGACAGAAAAAGGTGTTGAAATGGTTGGCCATTTCCAAACCCTCAGTTCCATGACAGTCAAGAGAGACCTTACCCCTGCCTTTATGCGGGACGTTTGTCATGGTTTTAAGGCTCTGCCATGCCTCTCTAGGGTTGCCAGATGTCAGGGTGCCCTCTAACTTTTGCCCACTGTTATCTGTCTTTTAATTTATCTCTGGCTATTTCATCATGGTTCCTGTAAGTGTGTTTTTTCTGCCTGATAGGGTCTTTTAGTTTACTTGACACCCAGGGTTTGTCATTTGCAAAAACTTTGAACCTTTTGGTTGGCACCACCATGTCCACACAGAAATTTATGTAATCAGACACATGCATGGTGTGTTTGTCAATATCATCACTATCAAAGACCTCCCACATAGTGCAGTCAAAGCACTCCTGCAAGGCTTTAATACTGTCCTCAGACCACACCTTTACATATCTTTGCAGAGGCTTCTCCCTCTTCTAAAGTCTTTCATAGACAGGGTGTAAGTAGACCACACTGTGGTCAGACGCCCCTAGTGGAGGAAGCAGGGATGCAGTATAGGCATCTTTGACATTTCCAAAGCACATGTCTACAATCTTGTTTTTCGTGGTGGGGCAGTCCACATACTGGTAATATGTACGCAGGGATTTTTTGACTTGGCAGTTATTAAAATCCCCAGTCCCCACAGTCGTGTTGATTCGTCCATCCACCATGCCGCCAACCTGCTAAGGCAGACTTCGTGGGTTTTTATACTACCCCACAATACGTGGTGCAGGCACCAAATATACTACCAACTGAAGTACATTCCTTTTAAAGTCGTGCGGACTGTCATAAAAAATGGACAATTTGTGTCCATGAACACAAATCTATAGATTCAGTTTTCATGACTATATTACAAACTGCTGTGAAACTGGGCTGAGGTATATGCACAACTGCAGTAAAAATTTTAAGACTAAGGAATCCCACTGAGATTCTACCAAAAGCTGATAATATAATCTACAGATGCTACAGTCACTTTGTCACATGGCAGCTCCCAATGTGTTTTCACACAGGCACTAAAATCAATGGCCCTGCTAACAAAGACTGCAGGTACAGAAGGACAATGGCTGTCAGCGGTCAATTTGTGCTGCTTATTCACTGCTCTGTCAATATATTGTATCAGGGCCTGATAATTACAGCGGTAACATGGTACCATTTTGCTGTGCATGTGTATTGAGCCTGCTGCTCTCTAGGATGGTTTCTCAAACATAAAACAAAATCAATTTTAACAGGTTGAACCCCTTAGTTTGTTTGTTTTTCCCTCTTGGCCTACTGGGGAGCACTCTGTCCAGAGAGCACACACATTTCAGTCACTACAAAAGTAGCTTTTAAACCTTTTAACTTTTAAAACAGATTAAAATTAAAGTCTCGTAAAATTGGAGTCCATCAACAGTTCCAGGAAATGCTAGGGTCCAGGTGGTGGCCAGAGTTTCTCCTCACCTTGGTACCTAGCCGAGCCAGGCCGGGTCCTGAAGTTAGCAGGTGGCAGGTGGCAGAGAAGCTGAGTTAAGGGCAGAAGAGTATTGTCTTATTAACTGGAGGTGATTCTAATTTCCCTTCCTTTGTCCCATAAACAGCCATCCAGCCCAACCAAAATATTTTATTCCAAATGCAATAGGCCAATGCAAGTTAAATGTAAGAAATGTAAATGTAAATGTAAATTAGGAAACCATTTAAATAAATTGACCACAGCAAACTCAAAATTAAAGCAAAAAACAAATTCTTATTTGGCCATAGAATTTGGTGAATTAAGTGGCTGTTTGTTATAATTCCTTGGGGCTGTATTGCGACAGACTGAGGAATTATCCCTTAACCAAGTGAAATAGAGGAGAGGTACTCAGCTGGGAGGAGAGGCAAAGTGTGCTTCACCCCTCCACAAATCCCACCGCTCCTCCTCTCTCATCTCTCTTCGTCGTGTGCACCTCTCGACAGTCCACTGCCGAGCCCATGGTTTCAGATGGCGCCGCCTCACCGCCCATCTCTGCTGTGTGAGCTCCACTGCCACTCTGCTGCAGTGCTCAAATCACTGCAGGCCACTTGGCTCTGTACGGCCGTAGTTCCGCGCTCCCCAAAGACCCGACCTGCTGCTTGCCACCTCGCTCCCCGTCCAGCTCTCCACTGCTCCTAAAAAGAGAAACAAATCCCAGGAAGAACCCACACCACCCAGGTAGTGCTCCAATCACCTTTCCCTCTGCCCGAGTGGACAGGTGTTCCCCATTAATCTAGGTAGCTGAACAGTGGGCGCATTCTCACATGCAACAGGGAGAGGCAGATGCCCCCAGCCACACACACACCCACACACACCCGTGACACTCCCCCCCTAACCAATGTGTTCCAGTCCCTTGAACACACACAAACATGCACACACACACAACCTTGCGACACAATGCCATCTTTGAATCAGCTTCATTCTGTCTGTTTTAAAGGGTGACTAAAGGACATAATGGGAGTACTCAGTATCGAGCTAATGTGAGCAGATTGAGTGGCTACAGCTATGAATTGAATTTAATCAAATTTGTTAGAGTGAATCATCACTGCAAACATAAGTAGAATATGAAAATATGAAGCATCTATTCCTGTGTTTCTATACTAAGGTCATTGGAGCTTAATGGACTGGGACTTGGCTGTGCACTTCCCTGCCATTTGCATGAATTCCCATTATGAGAAAAGACTGCCTGACTGTTTTGTGTATCTCTCAATTATCAAATCAATTAGTCAGTGAGGCATATGACCTGTTACTGATCCTTGGAGGACTTACGTAATGGCTTGTAACAGGCTTGTGTGAAAATTAGCATAGTGGAATATCTGTCGTGTTTGAAACGGACCATATATCCACAGACTATTTAAGAAACTCCTCGCTCACTACGTTCGTGATAATGTGCATCAGATGCTGTTTCTGTAGTTTCCTTAGCCATGGTGATATGGCTGACTGGCCTGGTTCATTAACACATCCAAACATGGCTATAATGAGCCATTGTTGGTTTAGAGGAGATGGAGATGGAGCTGGAGGGCAGGAGAAAGGAGCCCTGATGGTCATAATAGACATAGTCAATATCAACACATTTACATCTATTAGGATTATTAGAGCAGCCTAAGTGCAAGTTCAGCTCCTGCAGGGTGAAGGATGATTGTCAGTAGCAGACTTGATAAATGTTTCGTACATATTTTCTCATTACTTTTTGTTTTTTGTTTCATAAGCATCACAGTTGACAACATCCTAACATTTTGAAGGGTAACTCAACACTAAATCACATAAGGAAGAAAATTTCTGCCGCGCTGCAGAAGCGGCTTGAAACTTCTGGCCACACCCAATGAGTGACGTGGCAGCAGGTATTTTTCACAGCTGTCAGATGGGTGTGGCCAGAAGAGCAATGTGCCTGAAAGTTTCAATCCTTAGTTTTCTGCTGGTATTGACTAACGCTTTAAGAAAATAACTGGCTATAGAAAAGCCTACTTAGGCCTTCAGGCCCACGCACCAAACTGACATCGAAGACCTAGAAGCGACAAAGGCTACCCACTGTTGCGTTGCCTCGTGTCGCCTATGTTGGGGCCAAAAGGTTGCACTTGAAAAACTTCAAAGACTACAGCCAACAGCCAACATGCACCTACGTTCTGCTCCTGCACGAGAGGATACAACTCTCTATACCAGCAGGCAGTGGTAGTCTGTATTCATCATTCAAAAACGGAAACTGGAAGACCCAGGAATGTAAACAAAGCAGTGGTTGCTTACCATTTTCATGCTCTCTTGCTTACCACAGATGTTTCATGTAAGCATAAAGGATGAGGTGGAGGTGGAAATGCCTCCATTTCTCTTCTCATGCACTAATTCGCTAAGCTCAACAGCCAATCAGAGCTGACTGGAAACCATGCAGACTTGATGATATAATTTACAGGCATGTGAAAAATAAAATATTGCGTGTTTTGAATATGATTCAAACGAGACCTTTCGCAGACCGAATTATGGTACAATTCATGAATCAATATGAATTGCAATTTTGTAATAATAATAATAATAATAATAATAATATTGTAAGTATTAAGTATTAATTAATAATAATAATTAATGCTTACAATATTACAATAAGTACACAATTGCAGTGCATGATTATTTAAATTTTACAGTTATTGGAATTAATATAGGGAAATTACTTAAATAATTAAATAATTAACTCAATTTAAAAAGTAAAAGTATAACAATAAATAAAAGTTAAGACGAAAATCAAAATGTAAATAAAGATAAAACACAATAATAAGGATTTCGTGTATAATAAAAATGTATTTTCTGCATATTTTGGTGCAACTTAATGTATTGTTATTTTTCATTTTTATTCTGTTTTTATTTTTTATTTTTTTATTAGATTTGAAGTACATATGAAATATCAATTCTGGGTCAGAATGGAAATATACAAATCATCAAAGAAAAAAAATCACAAATTGCAACAGAATAAATTTTTTCCCTCTCCCTAACTTTTAGCCTTGAGTGGCTCCTCTGAGAAAATTGGTGAGTAACACTGATCTATAACATTATTACATGACTTTACACACCCACAACCTTTAACCTTTTTCAGATATTTATGTTATTTTGTAGCCTGGTTGTTATATGTTTGTTTATTTTTTGAACATGGACAACTGTCCAATAAACCTCCATGATGGCCCAGCCCTAGCTGCTGAGCTCCCTGATGCAACTGCACAGCCTATACGTGGCTGCAGTGGCTAAGAGCCCTTGGCTTTCAGTTGCTCTGACGACTGTTGTAATGGTTTGCGGTCCTGGTGGTCCTGGCCCTTGAAGGTACATGCCTGTCGTGGTGGGGCACAACAGGAACTGCTAATGGCTTAGCCTGCCAGAAATTCATTGATTTCTCCTCCGTTGCCCCAGAGGTTGCCAGTCCCTGTCCTTCAAATGCTCCGTGATGGGCCAGGGCCACACAGCAGCCTGCAGTGGCCCGCTGTCACAGTGAGTGCTGAGGGACTATCTGACGAATTCTCCTGTCGCTTTAATTATGCAGCCATTCACTCACTTACTCACTCAATTTCTCAATCTGTCCAGGCTTTACATTTGCAGAAGATAAACATGAGTGCACACAGGAAATACACCTAGGAATTAGGGTTAGACTGACATATTGGTTTGCAAATATACAGGGCTGATATTGGCCATTTATTCAAATTAAGTACAGTCCATTCATTTGCATGTTGATTGCATTATTGATCAACACACCAGGTTTTTATGCAAGACTGCATTAAATGTCTAAAAACTGAAATATGTCATTGCTTTAGTGATGAGTTAATTTAACAGGTATTTGCATTCACAGTTGGCCCTGAAGATATTTGAAAATGAGACTTGCTACAGAATGCAAATCTTGAAAGAGGTGGGCTGGCTTTCCTCTCTGTCTGAATATCAGGTTTTTATTGGGCAGATTTCTCATGGGAACTGATAAATGCAACTCAAAAATTCTTAAGAACAGTAAAATGGTTACCAGTAATATTAGGTACACTGATCACGCCAATCAAACATTAAGACTATCTGACCAGTATACGCCACAGGAGACATTTTCTGATTCTGGGCTGTTTGTTTGGCATCTTTTAACACTTGCTGCATGAGCACCTACATGTGGTCTAATACAGGCTGACACATGTAAGTGATGCAATGAATGAGCGAGCTATATTACTGTGATCACTGTGCCAGTGGTTTTGCAGTAATATCTACAAAATGTATAAATTTCACCTTTCTGCTAATCTTTTCCTAAAGCAAGCAGTCATATTTTAGAGCGCCAATACATTTACCTCCCTTTTATCCAGCCGTTGGTTTCCATCCATTCCACTATGATATGAAAATGAACTTTCAGAGACTTAAATCTCTCTTCACACCAGTATTCAATCGCTGTAATAAAATTGTCCACATCAGATTTCTTAAAAGCAGCAGCACTGTTGTTTTGTGATGAGCTGAAATTGGGTGGAGTGAAACTGTCCCACCAGCAGAAAATAGTCCCTTAAGAAACTTTTGCTTCACTTGGCTGTGAGTAACCACATGATTCACTTCCAGAGATACTACTAATATAATTGGAGAACAGTTCATGTGCTATATGTGTGTTCATTTATGTTTCCCACCATTCCTCCAGTCCTCCCCAAACTTGCGCCAAAATGGTTCACAGGACCAGCCTTTGTCTATGGTATTTTTTTTATTATCATTCCATTTTTAATGCTAAATAAATTCTTGCTAGTTTTACTTTTTTGGTATTTAGAACTACTGTCACTCGGAATTGTTACCACTATATGCATTTTGTACTGTACCACTATAGTGGCTGATCACATGGTGCGTGAAATGCATTGTGGGATTGTTGGGGAACAAGCAGTAGTACAGCAGTGGGATCATCACCAGCAAATGCTATCCAGGCAGATCCACAGGTTGATACTGGGAGCACAGAGAGAGGAGTTTGGACACCTTCAGAGCTGATCAGTTAAAATGATATTAATCAGATCACAATATCCTGTGACACACACATGAAGAGAAGTTTGAATTCAGCATTGTAATGCGACAGTCATCTTAACACTAAAGCCCAGGGCTGTGCCAGCAGAGGACAGCAGTGGTAGGTTTGGATGTTGTCATGAGGCTTCGTGACACTGACCCTCCTCTGTGTGGTGAGACAGACAGGCCACCCAGCTCTTCCTGTCTCACAGACACAGGAGCAGAGCCAGTCTGTCATCCACCACAGAGAAACAGCTTGTTTTCACCTGAGGGAGACTTCATGACCAAGTCCAAGCTAATGCCTCACGTGAGTTACTGTCACCGTTCAGTCGGGACTCAAGCGCTTCCACTGACACAAAGAGAGAGCAGGAAGTTAAAGGAGCTTCTTCACGTGTTACTCAGCCAGTTCTCATCAGCTGATTGTGTGCAAGAGGCAAGGCCAAGTCCCACTGCAGCACAACACAACATGAACGTTACTGTGCAGAAACTTTTGTTTTTACTGACTCTTCATGATCAATGGAGAATGTCATGACATCATGTGTTTTTGGTTACACAGTTGTCTTGGAGATTTTAATGGCAGATTGTTGCCTTAGTCAAAGCTGTAAATTTATATTGACTTAAAAAAAAGTCAATTATTTGCAAATCTTCATTTGGGAGAGGGCGTAGGTTTGTGGCAGTCTCGTGTTTGTGTGTGTGTGTGTGTGTGTGTGTGTGTGTGTGTGTGTTCATATGCTCTAATGTGACAGCAATACAGTAGTGACAGCAATTCCTGTTGGTATTTATCATCCGGTTCTGAGCCAGAAGTCCTGAAATAAGCCTCATGGCTTTTTAGCTTAGCTCTCTTCATTGAATAATCCCCCTGGAGTATCCAAGGTGCTCCAGGCTGTTCTCAGTTTGGGTTTGGTCATGGTTTACATCTGACCAACCAAAAAAAAAGTAAAAATAATTTGTGCCTCATCTTTCTCTCCTGTGAGACTTAGGTTAGCCTACAATTAAGGGATGGGCAGGGGGGCAGTAAGAAGGATCAGGGGCAGGCCTGGGGTGAAAAGCAGGGAATAAAGGTAGACACGCCTGAAGGACTCTGTGCTCTTGTATATTTCATCAAAATAAAGGAAAATTGCCCTTTGGATGCGATCCTACATTTGTTTTCTTTTTAGGTGTAGAATGGGACTTAAGTTGAAGCAAATAGCTTTGTTTGATTTGTTAACTCCTCCTCTGATAATCTTTCTTTCACTGCTGAATGTGAGCAAGAGTAGAGGAGACGCCAACCATGCTCCTTAAAAACATACCACTGGCTCAATTTTTACATTTGTGACAAAATTGCAGTACAGACACAGAGTCAGATGAAGAAAGAATGACAGAATGGTTTCTCAACAGAGCTTACTCAGAGAAAAATGTCACATGGTCTCAGAAGCCAATGTGCCTTAACAGAGACACCCTGTTGGTCAAGAGGCAATCCTCTGGTTCTCAAAGGTGTCTTGTTTCCTCCACAGAATTCTTGACCAGAGCAGGAGCTGTAAAACATGTGATTCTAAAACACTGCATGTGCTCGAGTATGATCCTTATGTCCATTTTGTATTGATACTGTTATTATCATTAATGGAAATAGTAGTACTAGTATGCTGAATTTAGAAGTTAGAATGTTTGTGTCCCACAGTGTAAATGCTATTTCAGAGCTTTCCACCCTGACAAGAATAAAATTCTGGATTAAATATCCATGTATTTGCCTCCTAGCAAATGCAATCACTCACTCATTTTGATCAGACACCAGAGAAACAATTAATTAATAAATTAATTAATTAAAAGTAAATTCAACAAGGGGACAAGTGAATACCAACACTTTTTATATGATAATATTCAAAAGTAATATTAAATATTAAAATACCAGCTAGTGGCAGATTCAGTCTAAAAACATCAGCCTTCAGAATCCCATATATATATAACTATATATCCCATAGTTGATCAGAAACTGCCTGCTCTGTCTTTCAGTATTGGTCCTTGTGGAGGATGGGTAATTTCCAGTATCGATCATGATCTCATCATGTCAGATTGAAACTGCAGGCATCCACAGTGTCTGGAAAGCTCTGTTTAAAAGCTGTTCAATAGTCTTCAGGCCTAGCAAAGCAAGCTCATTTGCATAATCCTTGCAGCCCAGTGCAGACAGCGAGCTATTTAGTGAATGCTCTCCCTCCACAGTCGGTGAGATGAATTGAAATCAGTAGATCAGGATTCAAATCAGAAATCAATTTTTAAATGTTCATGGTGCTGAGGTTTTACAGGGCTTGTGGAAAAAAAAAAAAAACAAGAACAAAAAAAACAAAAAAACAAAAACTTCACTGGCAGAATCAGATAAAGCTCAATCAGCGTCTTTGTTTTAATAATCCATGCCAGTACGTAAGCATTTCTCATTTCTCTACAACAGCTCACACAAAAAGAAAACCCAGTTCTCCAAGCAGTACATTTATCTTCCTATATGGGATCATTTCTACTCGGTGAAATGACAGTAGACAAAAGTAGGTGGGTGGTGAGTAAATGAATGCCCGAGAAATATTTACTCTGCTCCCTGAAGCACAAGCACAAACACGGGCACAATGACTCCATGACAGTAACATCAAAGTCTTTTCACTGGATGGATTAGTGTGACAGGCGTCGGAATGGGATTACGGCACACTGCAGTTCCTATGGGCTTGACAGCAGAGACACTGGGTGAGGCGTTTGTATGAAAAGACGCAGTTATTGTGACATTAAGATAAAACAAGGTATTGTCTGCATAAAGATCTGAGTTGTCATTCCAAGCATCGCTGCTGATAAAACCTGGCAGCACCCCGGGGTTCTATAGAGTAGAGCAGGGGTGGGGAACCTTTTTCATATCAAGGGCCATTTCAATTTTTAGAGCATCCTTCGAGGGCCATACAAAATTACTGAATCAAACTTTATCTCAATTTTATTAATATTTTAATATTAATAAGAATAATTGTTAAATGAACATGTTTTGTATTGGTCAAACTTTACACAAAACTCAATGTGATGGCTGGAACTGCTTCTCTTTGGAAAGGCATCTGATGCCAGCTGGTAGTGATGATGCTACTCACAGCTGGGTTTCCAGGTTTGGGTCAATCAGTCTTGAGCAGAACTGCAGAACTGATTCCTTTGAAAAAATTGAACTGAAAAAAAAAAAAAAAAAAAAAAAATATATATATATATATATATATATACACACACACATAAAAGGTAGTATAAAAATATGAGCTTTCTAATGAAAAAAAAAAAGGATTCTACATAGGCCAAAATAGCAATTCAAAAAACAGCAACTTAAAAACAGGCATTCATACGTGCGTGCATGTTATTGAATAATTCCTCTGTTTCTATAGACAGTTTCAGCATTCCATGGTTTACATGCTGTTTAAGAGGCATTTACACCTTGATAAAATTAAAATTATCGGAAAAAACTCAACACTTGGATGTTTTTTGGCATGAACATGGTCAAATGTAAAGACACCAAGTCTCAGAAATATATCAGCTATTAGTGACTTCTGTCCAAAACTACTGTTATCATTATCAGCCTTCAAAAACTCTTGTTGGTTAATTAATTAATTCATTCATTCATTCATTTTACATACCCACTTATTCCTATTCAGGGTTATGGAGTACTGGATACCATCCCAGTTTTTTTTTCTTCAACCACGGTTTAACATGCACCATATGTTGAGGCAATAAAAAGTTTATGTAAGTTTCTAATGTTGCTAAAGAGTCAAGTATATGGAGTTACAATGAGTTAAGAAACTTCTACAGGGCTTCTTTTCCATCTAAAGGTCAAAGACCTTAACAGCTCAAGAACATAATTATGTGAGTACACCCACCATTTAGATAGCCTACATTCCAGGCAGGATCTTTCATACATATTTAAACTACTTACCTTGCTTGGTTTACAATAAAATTAACTTGCCAACAGAATGCTGAAAAAGGGTGATTTTTTATTTATTTATTTTATTTCATTTATTTTTTTTCTTTAGAGGAAAGTAAGCGTTGACAGACAAATTTCAAACTGGGCAACTTTGCAGATCAGATGTTATTATGGATAATTCCACCTGGCAACACAAAGCAAAGAGTTGCAGTAGCTGTCCATCTGACAGTGTTTGTGCCCATGTGGATGTGTGTGTGGTGGCGTGTGTGTGGGCAGAGGGCATGCACTGCAGGCTGTTGGTAGTACTGAAATTGTATGTTGGCAGCACTCCAGGTTGATGGAGGCTGAGCGACGCCTCGGCGCGCTGAAATATCGATTGAGAACACTGAAGCACCCACGGGGCATGGGGTGTATTCGGACAATAGATGCAAAATTTGGCATAAAAGTTCAATCCCTGCAACATGTGCACGGTGCACTTGGCTGTAACATTTGATTAAATAATGGTTTGGTTCAGTGCCACCTTAAGAACACATTTACATACCACCCTTTGCATCGCCTGCTCTGTCCAGCCAAATTATGGTATGTGATATTCCACAGGCAACTTGGCATACATCATTCATATGATAATGTAACACAGAGCTGTGCAGCTATTTTCTGTAGCCTGATTCCAACACAAAACCAAATCCCCCCGAAGTTCAGTAATCTGTTGTTCATAGTGTCAGTAAGCTACGGTTAGTTAGTTATTGTAACTGCTCAATCGTGGCATTCTGTGATCCACTTTTTCCTGACAGTGATTATCATAATAACCAACTACTGCTACTGGCGGTCACTTCAAGCAGATTTGATATCACTCCAGGGAGCAAGACAGGTACATTCACTATCAAAATTGGTACATTGGTATCCAGTCAAACACAAGGTAACACACAAACAACACATCAACAAACAAACAAAAAACTCATTACAGTAATGTAGAATAGCAGAGATAGTCTATACAGTGGTCCCTCGTTTATCACGGGAGTTACGTTCTAAAAATAACCCGCAATAGGCGAAATCCGCGAAGTAGTCAGCTTTATTTTTTACAATTATTCTAGATGTTTTAAGGCTGTAAAACCCCTCACTACACACTTTATACACTTTTCTCAGACAGGCATGAACATTTTCTCACTTTTCTCTCTTGTTTAAACTCTCAAAATTCAAACCTTCGTAGAAAAATAAGTCCAGTATTATAGAATGAACTCATTCTGTACTGTACAGGAGACACGGCACGGAAGAGATTGATTGACAATGGTCTACAGTCCCTTAGCCAATCAGGACGCAGAACACAATGCGCTGTAAAAAAAAAAAAAAAAAAAAAAGCATGCAAAATTGCACTAAAAAAATCCGCGAAACTGCGAGGCCGCAAAAGGTGAACGGCGTTATAGCGAGGGACAACTGTATATAGAGTAATGGGGGGTGGGGGGTGGCACATAGCCTCAGTGCTGTAGTGGAAATTGCTGTCATTTTACAACCATGGATTTCACGTCATCTTATAATTATATCATGATTAGGAATATTGGCCCATGTAACAATGACAGTAATAGTCCAGTTACTGTTCGCTGCATTAGATATTTAGTATCAAATGGAGTGATTGAGCGCTCACTGAGTGCCACATACTCTACTCGGTTTAACAAGCGCTCCATGCTGGCTCCCATTGCCAAAAGACAGCACTGCACTCTTTTCTTCTGTCTCACAGCAGTCAGTGGCTGTTGTTCAGCTCTCTCTCTTCTACATAGGCTTTCATCATTTAGTAATATAGAGTCAACTGTAATATGTAGTAGGCTTACACAGCTGGCAATTGATGCATCTGCATATCAATGCAAATAGAATCTATTAACTATTTAGCACCCTTGAGTCTGAAAGGCCAATCAAATCACTTCAAAATGTATATATTATGCCAAATTATGGCTTTTCTTTCAGAAGCAGCCATGTAATCTATTGATTAATGTACAGTTAGCTGGTCATTACTGGCTGTACATCTGTTATATATCACTGATTCTTGGGAATTTGGATAAAACAGGTTTTAATTTTGAAAAAAAAAAAGTGAGTTAAATTACAAAATCTGAAGGTATATCATTATAGGCCAAGGTCTTGGCTGTTCAGCAATGTACCGGTGCAACCTCCTCATTTTGCATTTTTTTTCATAAAATAGGTTTTTCCAGTTATTAGGCTACTTTGTTTTTGTCAACACCGTCACCGTAATGATTTTTTTTTTTAATTTGAAAAACATATTTTTGTATTAAAGAGACTATTACTTTAATAACTCAACAGCACCAAAGAAACATATTGTAAGCATATTCATTTAAAACCAATATAACTGCCTCTGACGGTGGTGACACTAATCTGACGGTGGTGACAGTCGCCTCATTAAAACATACATTTCCAAAATTTGTACCACTCAAGTCAATGGCTTCTTGCTTAACAACTTTATTTAACTATTTGGTAAAAAAAATATCAATCCTGAGCACTGTTATAAGCATTTTTCAGACTTCAGTCATCACCGTCACACAGAAAACCTGACGGTGGTGACGTCTGACGGTGGTGACAAAAACCTGCTCTTTCACATGATCAGCATGAGTTGTTCACATTAGCCATCTTGTTTCCCCCCTGTTGCTACCTGCATCAGACCTCTTCTTAAAAAGTATACATTTATTCCATAATCTAATTTAATATTTTTTATACAGAAGTGACGGTGTTGACATGTTATGGTTGTGACAGTAGCAGTGTCCCAAAATATGAAGAGATTTAAGAGAAAATAGCAAACTTCCAGGAGCCTGAGCAGTCTTGAAGCATGCAGTAGAGCTGAAGGTTTGAAAAGGGATCCTCAGGAATGTAATTGACCTTGTAGTTTTTTTTATTATTATTTTTTAAATAAATATCTGACGGTGGTGACGAATATCTGGGACACATTTTGAGCAACCACAAAATAATAGTAAATATTGTTAAAAACCCATCGTTTGTAGTTTTTAATACATATTATGATGTACTCTTTCATGTGGTAAAGATATTATTCAGTGAAATTATTACTTTTTGTTGTTTTAATCAAGTTGAAATGATTATCTCCTATCCGAGGACAACTGGTTTTGTAGGCCATGGGCCAACATATAATCATTAAATTAATACAAATGAAAAATAAACCTATAAAAGAACCTTACAAATGTGCAAAGGACCCCCTGATTATGCCCTTGATTCTTTTTATTCATTAAAATGTTGTAAATTTCCAGCAGAAATAGCATTTTTCTTAGTGTTAGTGGGACATGATTTATCCAAATTCTCAAGAATCAGTGATATGTGAAGGCGAAAAAGTTGGATACCAGTGTGCAGTAGGCCTACCTCAGGACACCTGGAGCCCACAAAAAGATAGAAAAAAAAAAAAAGTTCTGTCAGCTGCAAAAGATTTGTTAACAAGAGTCAGTGGCAAGAGCCAACATTAGCAGCTAACGTTAGCTACATCATTGTTATTGCCTCTCATTAGCTAGGCTCTCATTAACGGACTGCTAATGCTCCGTCCGTTCATCAGATTAAAAGAATACACTGCTATAAATCTGGACCTGCACTGTAAAATAAAAATCAAGACAATGCTACACTGAGGTTGAATGTGTTTTTGAATGAAAATGCAGCCAGAGAAAGTTGGTTTGCTGTTGAGAGTGTTGTTCACCATTTTGTCGTGACATCATAATATGGGTTCATTGGCAAACTCTAAGCTTTTTCTGACTTGGACGTCTGAATGAACTGGCATTTCTTTACGATTTTCTGTGTACGAACTAAGATTTATCCTAGTTAAATGGAAAACTCCCTAAGTTTCCCCTACAACAGAACAGGATTGGGACACTGTTCGTTAAAAAGAGCTGAAAGAATTTTGGATTGGTTTCAATGGAAATGCGTTGCAATGGAAATGTCCTATAGTGTCAGTGCTGTTTTAGACACTTGTCCACCCCGGAATAAAATTTTGCAGAGGTGCTGAAGTGTGTCACACGATATTAAGGGAACATCTGCACACTAGATGCCATCTTCTAAACACACTGAAACACTTTTGATTTAGAGATGAAAAAGAAAAAAACACAAGGGTTGTCAGATGTTGTCAGGAGGGTTGTGGGAGATGGAGGCTGCTGTAGGCAAGTCAGGGGTTAATTAGATATTCGAAAATGCTTGTGTGAGTTGGCTTGTTGCTTTGTACAGCCGTATCAGTGTCTGGGCGCCTTGTGCCTCTGTGTGTTTGAGTGTAAGCATGTGTATGTGTGTGTGAGACCCTGTAACTGACATACTCTCACTAGGGCTGCAGAAATGTCTCTCCAACCTCACTAGGAGAGCTGGTAGAAGAGGGGCTCTCTACGTCTTTCAACGGGAAAGCCAGTGCCTTTGATTCATATTTTAATAGGCCCCTGCAGCTCAAGCATGATACCGCCTGTTTCTCTCCTTCTTTTTACTTTTTCTCTTTTTTTTGCCTCTCCTCATTGAAGTTTTTTTTTTTAAGTCAATACATTTCCCACCCCCTTCCTCCTCCTCTTCCTTGTTACTGCATCTCAGCCGGCGTGTACTTTGTGCCAGCCTGCCGATGTACAGTGCACTGTGCCCCTTGTGTGATGCGCTCCTTTCAAAATGAATGGTGAGGTCCTTAAAGTCTTGTTCGTTTGTGTTACAGCTTGTACGCACTGCGGGAGAGGTGGTGTGTAAATGACAAGTGTGTGGCAGAAATATTGGCAGGAATCGCTGCGATGCCACGGCTTTATTCACGGGCAAGACGAGGATGCCGGCCCATGTGCATCTTCCTCCATCTCCTCTGAGACCGCTGGAGACGGAGTGGGAGGAGGGAGGCAGCCAGCCCATCATATCCCACTCGTCCTACTTCTTTCCCTTCGTCGCCCTTCCCCCTTCCTCACATCCCTCGTTTTTTTTTTTTTTTTTTCCAGCATCTAACGCCTACGCCGGTAGTGTGCCTTCTCTTCCTGCTCAAGCTCTGTCCCATCTTCTGTGCACATAAACAAATGCACACATGCAAAGTACAATATAGGAGCTATATGCACACGTGACAGCAGCCTGTTGTGCAGCCTTGCACCGACGGGCATGTCGTGCCAGCTAAGTCTTATCAGAATGACAGTGACAACCCCCCACCCACCCATTCACCTCCCTGAGACTGTCTACAACCCCTCCAATCTCCTCACCTACCCTAACCCCCTCCAACCCTGCATCTGCTAGAGGCAACGTGGCATCCAACATGGCCAGTCACCCTCCTTGCTGTGTGCTGTCTAGTCACATTGCCTTGGCAGAGCCAACACACGACTCCCCCGGGGAGACTGCGAGATGCTCTAACCTTCGTTTAGGAATAACGTATTGAAACTGAGCTGAAGCTGTCTTTTTCTTTAACCTCTTTCTTCTCAAAAACCTTGAATCCTTCCTCTGTTATTCTTTCTTGTTGTTTTTTCCCTTTATGATTCTGTATTTTTCTGCTGCACCCCAAGGTGATTCCCAGGTTTTTTTGTTTCTTTTTGAAGTCTCCCATTTACAGGTTTACTTGGATCACTGCGACAGCTGAGTCTCGAGGGAAACCCTACATACACTAACCCTGCTTGAAAAGGAAAAAAAGGGGTGGGGGGTGGGGGTGGTGCACTTGCTGTTCCTTCCCCCTACAGTAAATTGACAACCCATGGCAAGAAAATGCAGCCTATATAGTTCTTATCCCTGTAGTTAGGTGTTTGTCATTCATCTTAGACTATCTTGTCCCAAATGAGTCACCCACCCTTGCTGTCCTACTTCCAGGAGCATCTTGTCAAGTCTGTCATGTTTGTACCACAGCAATATGGCATCATGGAGCTTTGGTTACCAAACAATACAGTCAAGACCCCACCACCATGCACAAAGCTTCTGTTGCCATTTGAAATGACCACAAAACCCACAAAATGTCCTGCACAACAATATGAAGCAACAGGCATACAGCAGTGTTGGACTGGTGCTCATATAAGCCTTATCGGCAAACAAGGAACTGGTTCTGTTCCAGTTTGCAAACCTAATTTGAGCTGTTCTGAGCAAAACCATTTATTTTCAACCAAAAATAAATGGGTTTGGAACCCAAAAAGTTGATTCCTGGCTGGAGCCGAAAAATAGAAGGACCTGAAATGGCAACCGTGGCAAAAAGATTGGATTGGTATTCTTCTACAGGGAAAGATAGAATTGAGTACTTGAAAAAATATCAAAATTGCTGAAAAGGTGCCAAAGGCTGAGTTCGTGTGCAGAGACTCCAAAAATGACCTAGAGTGAGAAGTGGCATTGGACGGGGTAATATGGTGGAGTATTATGAACTTGACATTGTGCTGGGTCATAGAGCAGCAAATCAGCAGACTGAGGCTGAACTTTTAAGTAGAGCTATAAAACTACAAATAAGCTTATTACTCCCATCTTAGCATGCTTACATTTGCTCCCTTGCATTTAGGTTTTGATTTTGGGCTGCATGGTGGCTCAGTCGGTAGCACTTTCACTGCAAAGCAATGAGGTCCTGGGTTCAAATCTCAGTCCTGGTCCTCTCCGTGTGGAGTTTGCACATTATCTCTATGTGTGTTTGTGTGTTAGCCCTCTGATGGACTGGCAACCTGTCCGGAGAAACTGTTGTTCTCACCATTGTTGATTGTTTTAGTAAATTTGCTCACTCTTTGCGCTTGCCTAAAGCAGGAGTCCTTGAACGAGACAGAGGTCAATGGATTAGTAGCACAGAAAACATCACAGTTATAGCTGAAGGTAGAGAGGAAACAGAGCAAGAGACGAACTGTGTGGGAACATCTAAACTGGCAGAAATTAAACTAAACCAAAACAGGAGAGACCGAGCCTCCCTCAAAGCTGACTTTTTGTGTGTGTTTTTGTGTGTGCGTGTGTCTGTGTATATGTGTGTGTGTGTGTGTGTGTGAGTGGTGGGGTGAGGTAGGCCCATTTAGAACCTTATTGGTTAAGAAGAGGATTTAAAATTTGCCCTGGCATGAATTGGGAGCCAGTGAGGGGAAGCCAGGGCAGGTGTGATGTGGTTAAACTTCCTTGTTCTGGTCAGGATTCTGGCAGTGGTGTTGTGGACCAGCTGAAGACTCCTAGTACTAGAGGCAGGCAGACCAGAGTACAGGACATTACAGTAATCAAGTTGAGACGTGACAAATGCATGAACAACAATTTTATGTTTTGCATCAGCCATACTTCGCCTAGGCTTAATTTAATCGATATTGTGTACGTGATAAAAAGCAGTTTTAGTTGTGTTTTTGATTTGAGAGACTAACAAGAGACACCACAGCAGGGTTTTTACCTGGAGAGTTTTAAGAAATGAGGCAGTTGTCAAACTTTAGGGCGAGATCACTAAAAAGATGCTTTTGTGTAGGATCAGCGACCAGCGTTTCAGTCTTGTAGCGTTAAGCATCAGGAAATTTGAGGACATGCAGCTTTAATTTCACACAAACACACTTCAGTTTTAGCCAATGCAGAGTGGTCATTGTGGGTGATGGGGATGAAGATCTGAGTATCATCAGCATAACAGTGGAAGCTAATGTTATAGCTGCCGATGATATCACCCGGAGGAAGCATGCAAATGGAGAACAGGAGAGGGCCAAGACCCAACCCCTGAGGAACACCATACTTAAGCTCTCGATAGTCCGAGGTCATGTTGTTGTAGTGGACACACTGCTTTCACTCTGAGAGATAAGATTTAAACCAAGAGAGCACCATGCCACCAATACCAGATGAACCAGGCGCTTTAATAATATGGTGTGATCAATTGTATCGAATGCTGCCCTCAGATCAAGTAGGATAAGTATAGAGGTAGCACCAGTGTCCTTGGCTACTAAGAGATCATTTGTTACTCTAGTAAGTGCAGTTTCAGAGGAATGAAAACACTTGACGCCTTACTGAAATGCTTCAAACAAATTATTGGAGAACATATGGTCTAAAATCTGAGCAGCTCTAATTTTTCAAGTATTTTAGAGAGAAATGGGCAATTTGATATTGGCCTATAATTAGTTAGGGCTTCAGGGTCGAGGCTTGGTTTTTTAACTAGAGGCCTGATCACAGTCATTGTAAACGTGCAGGGTCAACTGCCTGATTTCAGTGACAGATTTAGAGGATTAAGGATTGTTGGGCCGATAACTGAAAAAAGCTCTATATACAGTTTAGCTGGGAAGGGATCAAGTAGGCAAGAAGCTGGTTTAGCAGAATGCACCACTTTTGGTATCAAATTGGGTTTAGAGGGTGCACATCTTGGATAATCTCTGGAGAATTTAGCAAGTTTATTTGATAGGTTATTTTGAATGTCATCACAGATTGAGACTTTTTTTGCGTTAAACAAATTGTTGTTCTTAGCAACAAGAAACCTTGGGTTATGTTTGTTAAGGTTAATGATTTTCAACTAATAGGCGATTTTAGCTCTGTAGAGCGAGCATGTATTATCTACTAGACTATCATGCCAGGTGAGATGGAAGACCTCAAGTGTAGTGGTGCACTGTGGTTACACTGTCCAGTAATGTACAGTATAGCCCAGGGATACTC
The DNA here is from genome assembly GCF_902150065.1 of Myripristis murdjan. Lineage (NCBI taxonomy): Eukaryota > Metazoa > Chordata > Actinopteri > Holocentriformes > Holocentridae > Myripristis > Myripristis murdjan. The sequence continues at coordinate 33,844,141 of NC_043986.1, read as the reverse complement.
AAATGCCTGAACCTGGGAGCCACTTTAGGAAAATGGCAAGGGGCCAGGGGCCAGTTGATAAAACGACAACATTAATGATACTTGATTACATCTCTCTTTCATTTGTTCCGTTTGTTGTTTGATCCGTTGACTCATCCACAGCAGTGGACATGAACTCTAGCTTGTCTGATTTCAGATCTGACAGCAAAGATGAAAAACTGTCCTCATGTAAAACTTTAACCCTGCGCATCGCTGTTGAGTCAGACAGTGGAACTGTTTTCACACGGTTCGTGATCTCCTCTTTCTGTCTCTCGCCAGCATACAATTCCTCCATCATGCCTAAAGTGCACTTTTTTACAAATTCAGCATCCAGAAATGGCTTGCATTTTTTAACTAGGTCCCAAGTCACACGCAGCGAGGCCACGGTGGCCTTCTGCGTTGTTGTTGTGGTTGTTGTTGATAGTTGTGGAGGAGATGTATGACAATTTAAACGCAGCAGTCTTTTCTCTTCTTTCTGTGCTGCCCAGAGGGAATGCAGTGTGGAAGCTTTCATGTTGTGAATCGTAGTGATGCCTTATATTGGCGACTTTAATAACAGACACTGTATTTTGACAAATTAAACACAGTGGTAATGGATTTGCATGAGATGGGAAAGTGAGGGCAGTCTTGCCTCTTTAGATGAGTTATTAATTATGTACTAGTAATGTAATTAATAAGATAATATCTTTATTACAATTTAAAAATAATCCCTGGTATAGCCTATAACATGTCTCCAGCAACATTTAATTCCATTACAAACACATTGTTTCTCCACTTAGAGACTTAGCAAATAAGTTGGGCTGAAAACACGAGCAGTATTTCAGCAAAACGATGACTTTCTGTCATTCCCTTTTGTTATTTGTTTTGCTGTGTTAGTGCTAATCTCTCATATAACAGTATAAAAATATGCATTATCGTAAAATCCTGTAATCTTCTACCTTGTCCATCGACATATTTTTGGGTCCTAATCCTCCAGCCTGTAAACAAATTCACATGTTGCAGACTTTACGACAGTGGTGGAAGAGGGAATTGCCGTCAAGTACTGTAGGGACACTGTTTTGCAAAAATGTAAAATCTTCCATAGTAGGACTTTGACGAGTGTGGTAAGATATCTGAAATTTCTAGTGTCATTATAGTCTATTTTAATATTGAATTTTCATTAGTTATGTTTTATTTTTCAATATAGTTTTTATTTGTGGTCAATTGTATGGATATATTTCTCTTTGCACGTATGACATCCCTTTAAGCCATTTCTACTTTCTCCATAAAGATCATTATAATTATTATAAATATTATTTGTGGTAGTGGTGATAGTAGCTGTTGTAGTAGTAGTATCTCAAAAATCTTAAGCTTGGCAGACGAAGTTACCCTCTAACCTAACTTGCTATGGGACAGGTTATGCTCCCACTCACTGCTTAAAATATTAAAGCACTGCCCTTTGACCCATACACTGTTACATGGCATCACCATTTCTTGAGGATTTGAGTGTAGTTGCTGCATGAATAGTTGAGGTACCTATGTCCACTTTAATTTCACACAGCCTGGAATACACACACTAAAAGATCAGTGATGAAGGTACAGAAATTTCTCACCACTTTGGTAACATTTTTGTTTTTAATTTGAACTTGCTTCCAAGTGCACTTGACATTGCAGGGGTTGCAGCAAATATCATAATGTTGAGAATAAATATTTACAATAACGATAATGCCATGCTGCTGCCAATTCCCCCCATGATATGATGATATGCTACTATGATGATAGCCTGATATGAAGTCCTTTCCCCATTTATGCCTGAAATGTGGGATAGAGACAGTCTATTGTGTTTAAAGTTTTTGTATGTTTGTGTGACTGCTAAAGCGTCAGTATTTTAAATATGCTGTAGGGCCTACAGCATGCAGTGTAGGCTGTGCGCCCCATATTTAATGTCGTGTAGGCTGTATTAAATATGGGGCAAGGCTTGTTATTTTGTAGGTTACCACTATAGGCTCATGGTGCAGAGAATGCCCCTTTTATGGGATGAGAGTGCACAGAACCTTATTTCCAAAGCCTGTGTTCACTACGCAAGTTCATAATGACAGTGGTGACACTGATGAGGCCAGATTGCAGTCATCACATTCACCCATGGGATAGTTCACCCATTTAGAAAAAACTTAGGAATTTACAATAACAAACATAGAAATTAATAGGTGGGTAATTATGAAATAATGATTTGTTACTGGTTAAGTGCCATTTAGTGCATTATTCAGCAGGAATGAAGAAATATGCATTAAGTAAAAGACCATTATAAGGATTCACACATACCCATGAACGTTTAATTACATATTAGTTCATTAACATAATACCTAAAAGTCATTTCTCAATTAATTTATCCTTAGCTACTCCATAAAATTTGATTGGGAGCTGTTCATGACACCCCCCTTAACTAGTACTTTACTAGCAGTTAGTTCCTCATCCATTCCTCATTTGCTCCCTGGTAAGTACTCACCATTTTTTTGTACCTTACCTCACCTCAATCAGAGGAGGCTAATGGTTGGTGTTGGGAGCAGGCAGCCAGTATCCAGTATTCAGCACTCAGTAACAATGAGAGGAAAATAGCACCACTACTGTCCTACATACTATAACAGCTGGGGAGAAGTGAAATAATATCAAATTGTTCAAAATGGATGAACTATCCCTTTGAGAAAGACTAGGTATGACTTCTTTTGTAGTGCAGCCCCTATGTGATACAAGCCCTGGTTCACTTGTAAATGGGCAGTGTGAACCCAAGCAAACCAAATACAAAAATGCAATAAAGTCAACTTTTCCACCATTGTTCAACCCAATGAAAACAAACTAGGTGTGATTGCACCATAAGAATAGAGAGCACAGACCAGTCTGGCAGTCATTTAGGCCAGCAGACTCTAATTTTCACTTTTTGTGCAGATGTAGGTGGGACCTGATTGGTCCATTTTTCTCAGAGTTGAGAAAGCTCTCCAGACAAATTTCAAGGAACTGATCTGCAGCAGCATTGTTGCACAACCCTGGGGGAGTTTTTCTCCCTAGTGACTGTTGTCTGTTTCTGATATGAGGGATATGACTCAGTTTGATTGATTTAGATTTAATTGTACAATTGATCAATACTGTGTTTGTTGTCTTTGGGAAAAAGTTGATCAGATTTTATATAAGCATTATATATTTCAATGACTTTGTTTCTTTGTGTTTCATGGTGGCCTAAATCCTGCTTCACAGAATTTTTCCACCTGATAAAGTATGGTACTATGGGACAAACAATGAATGCTTGGAAATTATGAGAATTTTTCACTATAAATGATCAAACAATCCAATTTAACTTCTTATATACAATTCAGTTTGTATATATATCCAAAAAGTAATTGCTGTCCAGTTGAAAAGTCCAATTATATATATCTACATGACATGACAAGACAGCTTTACTAGTAGAAATTATAATTCCAGATACCAACTGTTATTTTGATGAGTAAAAATTCCAGGCCCAGGACCAAATATTTATTTATTTTAAATTAAGTTTAAAATCTACTAACTAAATATTGACACTAAATATTGACCCCATAATATGCAACTTGTGTGAACAAGCACCATCTACGTTCCAGTTTTGTTTGTGCCCAAAAATAAATGCCTCTTGGCAATCAGTTTGAGATATTTTTTACAACACATTCTCCTTCTCCTCCTTCAGGTTGTTAGATACTGCAGCTTGGTCACGTTTGATACTGACCCCAAAGACACCCTTTGGCATCAGGATGAGGCTTTGTGAACCAGGATGAACCATGTGTCAGTGTCACATGGTTAGGGTTAGGCAGCAAAGCCACTTGGTTAAGGTTAGGGAAAGGCAACACAATGGAAATTAGACACAGTTTCAGTCACTCATGAAAGGTCTCAGTGGAAATGTGAATCAGGCATGAAGGTTCTGTGGCTTACAACTTCAGTTCAATTCAATTTTAGTGTCAAATCATAATAAAAGTTATCTCAAGGTGCTTTACAGAAACCCAATAAATATTGGCTGAATCCATGGATCAAAATCTCCCACAAGAGCAAGCACAGGGCGACAGTAGCGAGGAAAAACGTCTACACGTTACATGTCTGCCACTTACCCCCACACCTCCCGGGTGGACTTTCTTGCTCCTTATACTCCGTCACCATCCCCCGCATCTCATACTGACGCCACAGGGTGCCTGTGGCTTCTGATGGGTGCCTTTTGCATCAGTACATGCAGAAGGGTAGGACCTAGCCATGGTATTTGACAGCCTGGGAATGACAATGGGCTGGTTTTTCAGTGGTCCTTATCACACTTATAGCACTCCTGTGCTGCAATATTTGGATGCGACCCACAGGATCTCCGTATTATCAGGAAAACTAAAAATATAATAATAGCTTATTATTGTTATAGCTTATTTATTTCTGAAGAGGAAGGAAAAGATACCTACATATTCCGATATTCCCTTGCCTATGGATTACAGATGTAATGCGCAATTTGACAGTAGAAAAGATTTGCAAAAGTTTTTTGGATGCATGTTGTGAAGGTGATATTTTATCTTGTGAATAACCTCCACCCCCACACTTCTTTCATTCCCTCCTCTTCTTCTTTGTCACTGGCCTGATTTTTCATGACTGTTATGGAGACTCTTCAGTGTGTAAAGGTGGCCTGCTGTTGTACGGTGGAACCATGTCATTGGTTGTACTATGTTCTATAGTAACTACGGTATGAGAGAAAAGAAAAGGGAATATCTGTCTTGTAATGCATATGTGAATATATGTTTATAGGTAGATTTTTTGTACTTTCTAAAAAAGCAAAGAAAAAGACCTTGAAAACAAAGAATAAAAGTAAAAGAAATTCTGCCATTACACACACAAAAAAGCTGCTATCATTGTCAATCCATTGCAACCCAGGAGCTCACTGACTGGACCGATTTTCCTTTTTAACAAAATGCACTTTATTTCTTTTTACTTTTGACCTTTAGGGGCAATTTTCTGTTTTGTTTTGTTTTACTAATTTCTTTTGTTTGGGGTTACTTCTCGCTAATTTGGTCACCGTTTTTCCTTTCCTGTTTTCTTGTTATTGAAAGAAATCAAGTGAATTCGCTTAGGTTTCAAAGGGTTAAGCATTTAATATGAGGACAGCATGTGATATCTGAAGATTTTCACATGTAAGTTAAGGCTATAAGACGGTGCACATATTCTCTGGGAAACAAATCCCTTAGCTCATTCTAATGAAGCTCCATAATTAGTCATGCACACCATACCACACCACAACAGCCCGTGATCCCACAGTATAGTCTGGATTTCAACTGTTCCCAGTGTTGAAATTGACTGCAAGAAAAAGATTACAATTTCAACCTTTCGAATTCCAACCATTTACATATGCTCCCGTCCATCCATGCATCAGACGTCAGCCCAGCACAACTTTAGCTATTGAACTGAGTGATTTGTCTGAGGAAGCCCTGCTTAGTGGCCATCTCGTGGTGACATCGCGGCTGCTCATCAATGTGACATGCGGCAGGGCTGACGGCGATGGCAGCTGATTTGATGAGCCGACCTGCCGGATTGACAGGCAGAGTGGCTGAGATGCTGATCATTTTTGTCAAGCTGAGATGGTAAAACGCTGCAGCGACCCATAAATATTGAACCTGCCTAGGGGGCGATGACCTGCGCATTGGCTGACTGTGACCTCCCCAGCAAACCAAGTGTGTGCGTGTGTGTGTGTGCGTGAATGTTTGAGAGAGATGGGTCTCTTAGGCTGCAGGGAAGCGTCTGTTGAGAGGGAAAGAGGGGAGAGAGGTCAAGCCCTCCTTGGTGTTTTGTTTTCTGGGTGAAAGTTAGTAAAGAGCCTTCCTCGTAGGCATGAGCAGAGTGTACATACACCAATCTATCACCAATATCTGTCTCTACGTGTGAACAGATGTCAAGCCACAGGAGCACAGATACACACATACATATACATATTTTTATTTCATTTATTGTTTTATTATGTTCTTATTTTTCTTTCTGTATGCTGATGTGCTATCGTTCTTGGTGTCTTTTATTATTGACACTCTCACAGTTCTTGTTTGTTGTACCCTCTGAAGCACGCTGTAAACCTTCTCTGGAAAGGTGCTCTCTGAACAAAGTTTTTTTCATTTATTATTATTGTTATTGTTGGTATTGTTGTTGTTGTTGTTGTTAGTAGTAGGCCTAGTACTAGTAGTAGTAGTAGTAGTAGTGGTAGTCATTGCAGCAGTAGTAATAGTAGTAGCTCTAGTAGTAGTACCAGTAGCAGTAGTAGTAGTAGCAGTAGTAGTAGTAGTAGCTCTAGTAGTAGTAGCGGTAGTAGCAGTAGCGGTAGTAGTAGTAGCAGTAGCGGTAGTAGTAGTAGCAGTAGTAGCAGTAGCAGTAGTTACCCCCCACCCCCCAACTGAAAAATAACCATGTTAATCCACTCAAAGGTTGAATATCACTTTAAAAGTGTTGCTTTGTAAAGCAAACTGCACTTGCCATTAGCTTAATCCACGCAACATGTTAACGTTAGCGTTAGCCATTTTCGTTAGCTTAGCTTTCATTGCCTACTTTTAAAGTCCCCATAGATACACACGGCGTAGTGTCATCAGTGCATCATAGCTGGGGGGCGGAGTCACCTGGGTGGAAAACATTGGTTTGCTCTCATTGATTTCCATTCATTTAGCGCGATTTTTGAATCCTATTTTCCAGTAAAATATAGATTTTCAAATGAATATCAATGGCTTACATTAACTCTTTATTGCCAGCCGACAAAGAACGATACCTGACAAAGCTGGCCAAAATCGGAATTGATCGTTGTCCCTATCTTATTAAGGACTGGACAGATGATCCAACCCAATGGCCTCCAGTCGCGTACGGAGATATTTACAACTACCTGCTTGAGTCGCCTGGTAAGAGACACTATTATATTTTCTACAGCTGTGTTCAATTAAACTTACCTTAATATCAAACAGCAAGAGCCAGTAATGAATGAATCATGTTTATGGAGCTCATTTGAGTGAATTACAGGTGGGCTAGCTGTTTTGACACATGAGCTGACCAATACAGATGTTTGCTAATGACCAACTCTTAGTCAGGTTTTTCTTCTTAAGACTCAGTGGCTATGTTGCTGCCCTAGGCCAAATTACTGGCTTGCCCCCTTCCATGTTACAACTCCTACCGACCTGACCGGGTGGGCACTGATGTCGGCCTATTAGAGAACCTATTAGGTACCGGCCGTGACGTTTGTGGGCGTTCCCGTCTAGCTCCGTGTGTATCTATGAAAACCTTCACAAATCTTTAAACATCCCCTCTCATCCGCCTGTCCCTTCAAAATAAAAGTATGTTTCTCTCCCAAACTGAGATCCTGGTTGTTTGGCCTTGTGAATGATCCTGCCCTGCACCATGTCTTACCCAAACATCCTGTTTCAACAGGAAATCCCTCAAATCAAGAAAGTAAGAGTCCATTTCATGGGGTGTTTAAGGGAAAGAAAGGGTATTTGTTAAGGTAAGGAAAGGGTTTGCCATGGGAGTTAAGTTTAGGAAAAGGCAATGGCTAAGGTTAGCAAACTTAATGTGCCGTTCACTAATGTTAGCTAGCTAAAAGCAAACAGTTCTTGCTTCAGTCAGCTCTCGATCCCAGGGCTCTGGAGTGAAAGTGTGTGTGACTGACCCACCCACCTCCTCCTGTGGCCGTCTTTATACCACATCATGTCGTCTGGCTCCAGGGTCCCGTCTGACTGGTTAAGACAGACTGATGATAGGAATAGATAACAGCCTTGTGGCCTGCTAGAAGAGGCAGTAGGGACCTACAAACCCATAGCTGTGGGGGGTATTACTGCTGATAATGTCCATTCAGTGGTGTGATAACATTCAAATCAGGTGTACACTACCTGACAACCCACAATTCCAAGGTGTCAAGAACATGTGTACGAGGACTGTGTGAATGGACGTTTGAGTGCTCAAAACTTCAGCTGTAGGTGAAGGTGTGGGTGTGCAATATAACAATAGACTATACAGACCAAATGAAAACATGCAGAAAGAAGAAAGCAGGTATGTAAAATGCAGCATATGCAAAATGTGCCTCATATTCCAATATATTCCAGGTCAAGAGTGAGTCCTACATACTGTATGTACAGAAAACAGATATGCAAACATTTGATGACAAAGGGTATTCACTGGATTGTACTGAATGCCCAGATAGAGAGTGTAGGATGAATGACAACCTTAGCAAAAAGGTGGAACCATATGAACCAACCAAGTGTCAGGGAGTAAACTGTTTCTTGCTTCACTTCATGCAGGCTTAAAAAAAAAAAAAAGCCAGTAATACCAGCCCCGCACCCCCCTCAAAAATCCACTGATGTTTTTAAATGAATTAGACATGACTCAGTAATTGACTGTATATTAAAAAACAGCGGGAGACGTGGAGAGAAAGTAAGAGTGAGGGAGAGGGCGAGAGACTTTCGAGTCTAATGAGCTAACCGCAGGGCCTTCCCCTCGCCCATGTGACTGCTGTAATTGGGTCAGTCAATAGCCTTGTGTGGTGGTGCTGCTGGTTTAGATGAGCTAAATGCTCTGTCTGACAGCCTAGCCCACACCACAGAGAGGAATATGGGCCGCACTACCAGCCAGAGAGCTGCTTACAACCAGCCAGCTGTCTGCTGAATTATGGGTCTGGGAGGCAGGGCGGGGCCACGTGCAGCCAGAGCGGGGAGGCGTATGAGGCTTAAGTGTGACAACAAAATCACACTTATGCTAAGGGATGCATTTGGTGTTTTCCATGTTGTTTTCAGGTTGAAAAATACCCGTTTTCCTGATTTTTAAATGATTTTTAATGGCGCTGAGCATTTAATGGAAACATTATTGAAATTGTAATATGGTCAAGTGCAATATCCAAATCCAAAGGAGCTGTGATGTGTTGATAAAGGTAGAATATGTGATAAAACCTTTTGTTGTAAATAAAGTGGCGGTTTGGTGCTAAAGAGATGCTTTGGCCAACAACTTGTAATTTCCAGATGTAAAAATTAAAAAAAAAAAAAATTATAGATGTTTTATTGATACAGACCCCAGCATAAATAAACATTATTGCCATTTTAACAGCTTTTTTAGTGACAATGAAAATTAATGCAAAATATGCAAAAAATGATCATTCTCACTAAAATTGTGAATCATGTTGCAATTGCAAAATCTCAAATTAATTGCAATGTGATTTTTTTTTTTTTTTTTTGTTACATCATTCAAATTTGTAATGGTTTTGAAGCTGGTTTTAGGTTTAAGGCTGAAAAAAAAATGCGCTGTTGGACAATGTGGTCAGTTTTTCGCTTTGAGATTAAGATATTTATGATTATCTTGCAGCTTTACTTTTGGTCTTTTTAATTGAAAACCTTCAAGATTTGGTTATCCCCCATGGGGATGTTAGGAGGATAGTCTGTTCACACAGATGACATCACAATGCTATCCAGGCCATATTATCTCAAATTCTGTATGGCTTGAGATTAAGAAACATCTATGTATAACCTGTAGATTTCATGATATGTCTCCTCTCTGGAACAATAGTTTCCTCTTATCTGACTCCAGGCCATTTTTCTTTCCTCAGTGGGTGAAAAAAAGGCATTTGTACCTTGGGTGATATTTTTAATAAGGAGGGCCTTCGTACCCTACCACATTTGAGGGAATCTTATACCCTTCCTGACTCACCATGGTTCTTTTGCTTTAAACTCTGAACAGCTATAAACACATATGGTGTGCCTTGGGATTCCTCCCTCAGCTCCCACCCTCTTGTAAACCTCAGTGTTTCAGTGTTTGAAAATGTCTGGGGTACTGTCTTTAATTCATCACAATGTTAAGAGCCTTCATGTTACAACAGTCTGGGACAGAGATCCCTCCAACCTTGGCTTTGGATTTGACCGGCCCAAGGTATAGAAAAATGTTTTCTTTTCTTCTAAGCATCTCTTCATCTCGTCAGGTTGATGTTGAGTTTATGCATTTCACTCCAGAATGCACATGCAAAAGGAGACTTGTTAAGAGTGAATCATGTGATAGGTGCTGTAACATAGTTGTAGGTCGTCTCAATCATATGCTCTGGTACTGTACCACTGTTTTTCTTTGGGTACAGTCAAATCACGAGGAGACTTTATGAAATATTAGGTGTTCAAAGTCATTATTTTGCAACAGGAAAAGACATCCAATGCAACTGCTAGCCCTGATAATAATAAAATTCATAATCTTTGGCATCTTTGGCTCCATTGGGTCTACCTACCATTGGGTCCTACAGATACTACTCATTTGTAGTTTATACATATACACATATAAAACAAGAAAATCACCAGGGAACAGTGCATTCAGAAAGTATTCAGACCCCCTTCACTTTTTTCACTTTTGTTATGTTGCAGCCTGATGCCACAATCGTTTAAATTCATTTTTTTTTTCTCACATTAATCTACACTCAGTACCCCATGATGACAGAATTGTAGAATTTTTTGTAAATTTATTAAAAAGAAAAAACTGAAATATCACATTGTCATAAGTACTCAGTACTTGGTTGAGGTACCTTTGGCAGCAATTACAGCCTCAAGTCTTTTTGGGTATGGCGCAAAACAAGCTTTGCACACCTGGATTGGGGGATTTTCTCGCATTCTTCTTTGCAAACCTCTCCAGCTCGGTCAGGTTGGATGGGGACGTCGGTGGACAGCCATGTTCAGGTCTCTCCAGAGATGTTGGATTGGGTTCAGGTGAGGGCTCTGGCTGGGCCACTCTAGGACATTCACAGAGTTGTCCCTGAGCCACTCCTGTGTTGTCTCGGCTGTGTGCTTAGGGTCACTGTCATGTTGGAAGGTGAACCTTCGTTCCAGTCTGAGGTCCTGAGCGCTGTGGAACAGGTTTTCATTGAGGATATCTCTGTACTTTGCTCCATTCAGCTTTCCCTCAACCCTGAGCAGTCTCCCAGTCCCTGCTGCTGAAAAACAGCCCCACAGCCTGATGCTGCCAACACCATGCTTCACTGTTGGGATGGTACTGGGCAGGTGATGGTTTCCTCCAGACATAACGTTTGGAATTGAGGCCAAACAGTTCCATCCTGATTTCATCAGACCAGAGAATCCTTAAGGTGCTTTTTTGTAAACTCCAAACAGGCTTTCATGTGTTTTGCACTGAGGAGAGTTTTCCATCCAGCCACTCTGCCATAAAGCCCTGATGGGTGGAGGGCCACAGTGATGGTTGTCCTTCTGGAACTCTGTCCCATCTCCACACAGGATCTCTGGGGCTCAGTCACAGTAACCACCCTGTTCTTGGTAACCTTTCTTACCAAGGCCCTTCTGGTCATTGAGCTCTTGGGAACCTTCAGTGCAGAAGATATTTTTTTGTAGCCCTCCCCAGATCTGTGCCCTACAACAATCCTGTCTCTGAGCTCTGCAGGCAGTTCCTTTGACCTCATGGCTTGGTTTTTGCTCTGATATGCATTGTCAGCTGTGAGGCCTTCTATAGAGAGGTGTGTGCCTCTCATGTCCAATCAATTTAATTTACCACAGGTTGACTCTAATCAAGGTGGAGAAACATCTCAGCAACCATCAAGAGAAATGGAAGGCAGTTTTTCCTTTTTAACAAATTTGCAAAAATTTCTACAATTCTGTTTTCACTTTGTCATATGGGGCACTGTGTGTAGATTAATGAAAAAAATAATTTAAAAAAAAGTGCTCGAAAAAAGAAAAAAGTGAAGGGGGTCTGAATACTTTCTGAATGCACTGTATATATTATTATTATTATACTTTATTATTATACACACACACACACACACACACACACACACACACACACTGTATGTGTAGTTTATACACTACTCACAAAAAGTTAGGGATATTTGGCTTTCGGGTGAAATTTCAGGATGAACCTAAAATGCATTCTAACCTTTACAGGTGAACTTAATGTGACCTTCTGTAAACTTTTGAATGCACATGTCCAACTGTTCAGTGTTTCAGTACTTTTTGCACAAGTTGCTGTTCTCTAACAAGGAGTTTAACGGCAAAATTCACATCAGGTGTTTGATGCTCCAGCTCATCGAGGTCGTATCATTAGGGAACGGCTGCTGGAGACTGGGGTACCTCAGATGGAGTGGCCTGCACTTTCTCCAGACCTGAATCCCATAGAAAACCTATGGGATCAGCTGAGTCGCCGTGTAGAGGCTCGGAGCTCTGTACCCCAGAACCTCAATGTCCTGAGGGCCGCCCTTCAAGAAGAGTGGGATGCCATGCCTCAGCAGACAATAAGTCGACTTGTGAACAGCATGAGACGTCGTTGTCAAGCTGTAATTGATGCTCAAGGGCACATGACAAGTTATTGACACTGACATTTTTTGTTGTGGTATACCCACCACTGTTGTTGGCTTTTGTTTCAAGAAATTGTTTGAGATGAGGAAATCACCAGTGTATGCTTCTACTTAAATGCCCTACTTTCATGATATAATATCACTGTAGCGTGAACTTTTTACATTTTCCATAAATTTCACCCAAAAGCCAAATATCCCTAACTTTTTGTGAGTAGTGTATATGTGTTTGTATGTATGTATTTTATTTTACCTTATTTTATTTTATCTGCATGTCTATTCAGTCATGAGTTTTCATGTTAGCCGGGGGGAGATCAGCTCAGTTGCAGGAGATCAGCTCAGGCTGCGTTCACATGCAGGTCACAGGCTTCTGACTTGTTTCTTTATTTGGGTTGATAAATTGGTCGTAAAATTCCAGGTAGCTTTTAAAGGGCTTGAAAATTCTTATATTTGTCTTTCAGAAGCAAGCAGATGCTCAGCTACATAAACCAGAGACCCAAGCCTCCACAGCATTAGCTGAGGAGCCTACAGCAAGCCTGTACACACACACACACACACACACGACTGTGTAACGTGGCTGTGTGTGTTTGTGTGTGTGTGTACACTAATGAATGTTTACATCAAATGCTGTCAGGCTGAGTGGGCGTTAACTCGAGACCTAGTGTACATTCCTTTCCCGGTAAGTGTTACAGTTCACCTTTTCTTTTTTTAGTTTTTCACAGTAATTATGTTTGGTTCTCCACAGCTGCCCTAAAACCACGGCTGTGTTCGTAAACCAGATGAGAAGATGAAACGTGGAGTGTTGTGTTGTTGCACTGCACTCGGCACAATCTGTTTCTTTACACTGAAATATTGCAACTTTGTTTCAGCCAAAAGTGCAAGTGGAACTTTTTTTTTTTGCCAGTATGGAAGTCATGCAATGAATAGAAATACTTTTGTCAAGTGAATTTACCAAGGTTGCAAAAGGTTCAGTGGTTTAGATGTCATAAGTTCATACTTGTTCATACTTCTGTTTAAATTGTTCATATGTCTATTTTTTTTATAATCCTTGTTTATAGTGTTTATATTGCTTACTGCTATTTATCATCTGTGTATACTGCATATTTCTTCTAAATTTGCACATTGACCTACCTCTATGCACATTTTATACACCCATGCACACGTTTTTTTTTGTTTGTTTGTTTGTTTGTTTTTTGCACATTGCTTTTTGCACACTGGGTTGTACTTAGATTTTATTCTGTTGTACTTAGATCTTATTCTGTTGTACTTAGATCTTATTCTTTATTTTTTTATTTTTTATTTACTTAATCTGTAATCTGTGGATACTGCTGAAAAACTGCAAATTTCCTGCAGGATGAATAAAGTATCTATCTATCTATCTATCTATCTATCTATCTATCTATCTATCTATCTAAGTGACTACTGAAAAATCATGGTGACATTAAACCAGAAAGAAGAAAATGGCCAAATGATCCCTCATACATTTTCTACATTCTGACAATTTCTAGTAAGTCAAACGGCTGTGAAACTAAACTGTTCCTCATTTTGCTGAGGACCCCCTGGAAGCCCCCCGAGGACCCCATTTTGAAAACCACACTGTAACACTGTAACATTTGCCGTAGTGACACCCGCAACCAAAAATGCATACCCCGCTATTTCATGTTCTGGACCCCCAAGCTGTGTTTCAGTAAGCCGAGGATCCCTGTTAGAAGTGACTTTACTCTACAGGGACTCTTATGCCAACACAGATTTTTTTCACAAGGAAGCTGACGTCGATCCAGCATCACTGATCTGATGTTTATCATTTTTATATTGTGCTACTTCTCTTCCCTTTTTTGCTATTTTCTTTGACTAATATTCCAGTCATTGTTTGCTACTTAGCTAAATTCACATTTTCCCCCATACAAACTCCAAGTCCTCTCACAAATTCACTTGAATTTTCTCAAAAGCATGAGAATTAAATTAGCAAGTAAATTAGCAAGACATCAGCCAGAGAAGAAATTACCAATAAAAGTACAAAAAACAATGATTAAAATGATATATTTAAAGGTCAGATCAGTGATTTCTTGCTGAGGTCCCGTGGAAGAACCTCAAGGACCCCCGGGAGTCCACAGACCCCACTTTGAAAACCACTGCTCTATCACACAGCACACCAGTGGCAAAGCTTACTGAATCCTGACTCCAGCACAATTTCCCCGCCTACAACAACAAATATGTAATTGAATCGACTGATGGGTAATGAATTGCAGAAAACTGAAGCAAATCAAAGTAAACTGAATAATTTGAATCTCCTAGGTGAAGGAAGAACAACGTGGTATTTCCACTTTAATTTCTGTCGGATAATCATTCATAATAGGCAGCAAACAATAGAACATAAGAAACTGGGTCATTCAATCTGGACAAACAACTTTATTTCTGGTAATGCATCTATACACTGTACATTCAGTCACTGTAGTATATAAGCATAGCTATTTTCAAACATAATCTCATAAAGTCCTTTACTTTACAATATAGTCCGTGTCGTGAGAGAAGGGGAGGGGTGTTGTTGAAGGAAGGATGTGGAGAAAGGTGTGAAAAGATGAGGAAAAAGAGGGAGATAGATGAATAAGCCAAGCTTGTTTCTCATACTGTATATGTAGCATTAATAAATGGGAAAGCTTACATTTACCTCTTACATAAAAATATTTCTAGAATTGTAAGGTTTATATAGTATTAGCAGCAGCATAGGGCTAAAAAGATACATGAGGGTGAGAGAGGGAAAAATCTGCAAGGTGGCGTAGTCTTGTGTGACCCATTTTTTTAACCATAGGTCTGCTATTTGATACTGAATATATTGTTAAAAATATATATGAACTGGTGAAAAAAGTCATTCAATATAAAGACTCTACAGTAAAAAAAAAGAAAGAAAAAAAACCCACATGAAAATAATTGGATTAACATTATGTTTATGAAGGGAATATTCTCTTACGCACTGCAATAACTGTTTTTGAAACACATCAGTTAAAACACAAATTCAAAAACAAAACAAAACAAAACAAAACAAAAAAAACAAGACATCTATTGTAAGAAAAGATTTCTTTTTGAAAAAGGAAACACCATGTACATATATAATACAATATCGTAAATGAAAAAAAAAAAAACAAAAAAAACATATATTTACATTTGTAAATTCTTATTCAAATCTTCACACTGGCTAGTATTTGCCTATTAATATGGACTGTTATTGCTGCTTTATTGTCCATTGTTTAGCAAAATGATTCTCCTTTAGAAAACGAGAAGTTGTTAAACTGCTTTTCTTTGTATGGGAGAACAAAGAGCCAATGTCATCATTTTCTCCCTTCTTTTGTAGAAAACCATGAGTAAAGGAAACTACAGATAGGCTATCAACTCCTTTGAGTGTAAAAACAACTACAAAATGTACCAATTTTAGGTCTGCCAAAGTCACAGACTCAGAGTCATTCTCTCAACAACGCTGCCCTTAGTAATGTCGGATACGAAACGGGCGTCCAAGTAATGCCCTCTTTATTATTCTTGACATGTCCGCCTGTGGACAAGTCAACCAAATTGTGAATAAACGGTAGGCCTTTATATACAACCAAGAGTAACAATTTACCATACAGCAATGGTACAAGTGGCTTTTGAAGTTTCTATAAAAAAAATGGATTCAACATGCATATCATTGATTTCAAATGAAGAGAAAAAAGAGCTCGTTCCAAAAAAGCTTTCAGCGTCTAGTATCTGTTAAACTGTTTCCTGCCTTTTTTTTTTTTTTTTTATTAAAAAAAGTAAAATCTTAAGAACTTTTTTGTGTGTAAACTGGTTGGTATTAGGAATACTGACAAAAAAGAGCTGCTGAGCGAGGTGGGTTTTTTTTTTTTTTTTTTTTTCAATTTGCAACCTGCCAACGGGGACGAGGGGGGGGAGAGGGGGCGTGTCCTCGTTTGATCACAGTTGGTGGGCGGAGTTGACGGCCGGCCCCGCCACAACAGTTTCGTCATCAGTGTTCCTACTCTGGAAACCTTTCGCCCACTTCCAGGCACTTGAGGTTGTCCAGCATTGCATTTTGAACTTGGTTGTATTTTTATTTCTTTTTTCTTTTTTTTCTTTTTTGCGTGTGCACGTGTAAAGTTTTTCTTATTAACGATGTAAAACAAGTTGTTTGTTTTTTTTCAAAAAGGATTTTTTTCCTCTTC
Organism: Myripristis murdjan; assembly: GCF_902150065.1. NCBI lineage: Eukaryota > Metazoa > Chordata > Actinopteri > Holocentriformes > Holocentridae > Myripristis > Myripristis murdjan. The sequence continues at coordinate 33,827,629 of NC_043986.1, read as the reverse complement.
TAAATAAGACAAATTGCTTTATATTGCATAACACAATAAAACCCTTACATGTACAGTATCAATGCCCAATATTGACTATAATATGTATGGCAAACCTTCTCAAATTTCATGCATAAAGAAAATATATGAGTTTTCTATTGAAAAAAGTGAACATAACAGACGAGCAGTAAAATATCCCCACATTAAAAACAACATCAACAACCAAAGCAAAATAGCATTAACACAATGTACATTCTGACTGCGTTGTACCCACTGTGTAATCGGAGCTTCAACGTCTTGTCTTTTGAATGGAATTGTTCTATTTTGATGTCATGAAGAATTTTTCTTCAGACCTCTCAATGAATCAACCTGCTATCAGTAGAGTTTTGAATTTTTTTCAACAAATTATTCATGGGTTAACCAAAATGCAAGGGAACAATGGGCACTCAAGCAACTCTCTGTCCTGTCAATTCACCCTATGAGCCAAAGGGGAGAATGCATTGCCAAATACATAAGGTTTTCATCAAGCCCAGACTGCATCAGCAAGCAACAGGTAGACCCTTTTTCTTCCATTTTATTTACAATACTTTGCCTTGAGGAAAAAAACATGACAACAGTACTTATTGGAGTTGCATATAATCCACAAAATGCTTACTGGGTTGATATTGTAGCAGTCGTGAATACGGTGTTGTTCTCAAAGGAAGATTGAAGACAATAGTGGGAGTACAACGCATTATAACAGTATCTTGTTATGACAAAGTGCGATTCATTATTGTAAAGTAAAAAAAAAAAACAACATATATTCATATTTACATACCTTAATTTAATTAAAATGAACATTTTGTGGTTCTTGCTAAAGGCGTCACATCCAGCCCTAAAATCAGAGTATTCAGAGAGGATAATTTGAATCTTAAAAATGGAGAAAAAAACATGCTGACTTTCTTTTGATCAAATGTAATAAGAAGAAACAAAGCCACACCTAGAGTCTGGATTCCGGGCTTTGAACCTCAGATGCAGACCAGTTTATCTTCAGAAGATAAGACTTCAGGGTTTTGACCCCAACGCGTACAAAAACACAGAAGAACAACCAATATGCGGGTGTCGTCGTGAAGGGGGGTCGGGTTGTGCTGGACATCGCTGGTACTATCCAAAGCAAGTGCTCACTAAATAAAAGGTGCCTAGAAAGAACACAGCATGTTTTCTTCTAAATCCTAATACAGGTCTTGATCAAAAGAGAGAACAGGATTGAGCTGAATGCAAAAAAAAAAAAAAAAAAAAAAAAAAAAAACACACACACAAATGACTTTGCAAAATCAACAACGGTAAGAAAAAAAAAAAAAAACCCACAACACTTGATGCTTTTCCCTCAGTGGATTGTGACGGCTTCCTGAAGACCTACAAACCACGGGTGGCACTGTGGAAAGTTCATTTGCTTCTTGTTTTGTTCGTCTCATCTTTCGTTTCTTTTTTTTTTTTTTTTTCAAGCTCCGATAGCACAGAGAAACAAAGAAAACGTTTTTTTTTTTTTTCTTTACATATCACTATGCAGTCTCATAAATAGCTTATAATGTCTCGAAAATCCTCCATCTTGTCTTCGTCGTGGTCGGGGAAGGGATGGAGGCTTTGTTGGGGGTGGGGGTGGGGGCTGTGGGGTAAATATGAGCCCAGCCCTCCTCAGCCACGCTGGTATTTTAATGTCTCTTAACAGCTGTATATCTCCAATACAATATGATAATCTTCTAGCATGTATTATCATAAAAGTCTATCCAAAATGTCACCTCCAATTTTCTTCTTGTCAGAGAAAATACAGGCACAACCATACTTTGTGCTATACATTGTGTTTTTTTTTTTCCTTTCCTTAATTGTCGTGATCCAGTTTTCAGTTCTGCAAGTTGTTCTGAGGTGCGAGTCAGTGCTTGTCTTAGTAACAAATGCTTCCTTGGCGCATCTGTGGCCATCTGACAGCCTGGGACTTTGCTGTTTCCAGTCTTTAACCAAGGAAACCACCGAGCATTCACTTGCCTTTCCATGGACATCAATCCTCCATGCGGGTCTGTCTCTGGTGCGAGGGCGAGGGTCTGTGCAGTTTTTGAGGAGTGAGCATGACAAATAATGGTGCTAGAATGCCGACCCAACGAGTCTGGATGAGGGGCTGATTGGGCAAATGGGGGCTGAGGGTAGAGAGGGAGATGGGTGTGTGGTTTGGGTTAGTTGTTGGCTGCTGTGTCCTTGGGTACTGCCTCCTTGTCGTTGCTGGCTTTGGGCCACAACTGCTGCTGCAGCTCCTTGACCACCCTCTCCAGGTGCTCCCTTGCCTCCCGCTCCTGCAGCAAGTCGGCTCGGAGCTGCTCACGGTCGGCCTCGGCGTGCTGCAGCTTCATCTGGAGGTCCTCAATCTGGGGAACACAGCGCAAAAAAAAAAAAAAAAAAAAAAAAAAAAGAGTGAGCTAAAATGGAAGCCAACACAGATCCTACTCAGTCTCCCAAAGGGCTTTTGGACTAACAAGGAACTCGTTCTGTTCTGATTCACAAAGCTCATTTGGAGCAGTTTGAGCAAAAATGAATTAGCTCAGAGCCTGAAAAGTTGCTGCTTTCACCTTCCTGAATTTCAGGATGGAGAAAGTAAATTGTATCTTGAAATTGTTGAAGACTTGGCAAAGGCTGGGTTTATTGGAAACCAGGACCAAATTATCCAAAAAATGAATACACTCCAAAAATGACGGAGTGAAAAGTGTTATGAGTAAAATGGTTGGTTGGGTCATAGGTCAGCAAACCAGCAGCCTGGGGCTGAACGGGCTCTATGCGAGGCAGGCTCCTATATATTTCCGGTCAAATCAACTTCTGCTGCCGCTATCTATAGCTGACCATTGTGGCTCAGGATAAGCTGTATCTCAGCCATAATGTGATGTTGATTTTTCATCTTTTTTTTTTTTCATCTTTTTTTTGAATCGCCAAAGCCTCTGGAACAGTTAGGCTTCAAAGACGCACGGACAGCTGCACATCCTATCATTGAGCACGTTTACATGCACACCTTATTCCTGTATTAACCAGAATATTCGCAATATTCCGCTTGCGCACGTGTCATGTAAACACGCACCGAACCCGATTAAGGTCATATTCCGGTTGGAGAGAATTCCGAATAAGCCCCCTGGAATATTCCTGTTCCAACCGGAATATTGGGGCATGTAACCACCTTAGTCGGAAAACTCCCCGAACCGGAATATTCAGTCACGACTGCGCATGCTCGACTCGCAAGGAATTCTGTGGCGTCTTTGTTGCTATGGTTACCTGCAAGCGGGGAAAACGGCAGGGCGAACAGCAGCAAGAGCCAGGAGACTGCAGTCCACCTTCAGCTAATGAAAGACTTAAATATCACGGAGTATATCGATGGGAGAAAACATAGAAATAGCGACAAAAGAAGAAGAAAAAAAAGAAGACGAGGAAGAAGACTTCTTCGTCTGTTTTTCCGGCAGACCAGACGCCTATACGCGTACTGCTGCCCCCCGCGGCTGAGTGTCGCATTACGTCAGAGAGTGGAATACGCCGAAACACGGGGGCATGCCAAGTAACATGTAAACGGAATATTCCAGTTGCCACGGCGCAGTTACCTTAACCGGAATATTGAGCCGAACCGGAATATGGTGTGCATGTAAACGTACTCATTGCTGCGTCCCACAGTGTATCAGCTTCAGCTCCATGCTCAGCTTCCATACACCCACTGCACATTCAAACATTCAAGTTCCAATGTCAGGTTGAGAGTGAGTAAATAACCTGAGCCTGAACCGACGTGATGGGGTCGAGCCTGGAATAACTAACAGACATGGTCAAACGGGGCATGAGGCTGGAGTGAGCAGGGATGTCTCCTTTGGTTAAATGCCTGTTACCTGTTAAAAGCCATTTCATTTTTACTTTTTTATGTGGAAGGACTATCAAAGTAAGAATTTCACTGTATGGTGTAGCTGTTTGTTTAACTGTGCATATGAGGATAAAACTCCCTCTCTTTCTCTCACTCTGACTCCCTTTCCTGCCCTACATGCAGATAAACATGTATCGCTTCAGAGAGAGAATAGGAGAGGGAGTGAGAGAGAGAGATTGTGATTGTCACATGCTCAGTAAAACAGGCAGTAACACCGTACAATGACGTTCTTACTTTGCTGGCCCTCCTTCCACACAAAAAATGAAAATAAAAATTAAAAGGCACTTGACAGGCCGCAGGTACTTGAGGAAAGGCGACATCCTCCAAATGTGTACTGAATGAATGAATGTAAATGTGTATTCCTAACATAACACACTATCAGTATAAATAAGGGGAAAGTTTTTTTTAATGTAATACTGTAACTCTCCTTAAAAAAAAAAAAAAAAAAAAAAAAAAAAAAAAAATCACAGTTGGAAAAAAAAAGCTAAAAACACATGTTAGAAAAAGAGGCCCAAAAAAAAAAAAGCAAAATCTCGCCTCGTTCTCACCCCTCTCCCTCTCTGCCCAACACTGGCCTCCTTTGTTGTCCAAGCCAGATGTTTATCTGTGGCTCAAGCTCTGATTTGATGAACTCATTATTTACGTAAAAGAGTTTTCACATGTTTAAATGGGGAAAGGCAACTGACAAAATAGTGTAGCAATATAGAGACCAATGTTTACAGTTTAGCCAAATTCTGTAATTAAATTGCAAACTGAGAATAAAGCAGTGAGCTGTGTTTACAGCTGTGCAAAAAGTGTGTTGTAAAGTTACAAACTGAGTGGAAAGCAGGGAATGTGCATTCAGTTTGACACACTTGGTGAACGCATCGGCTACAAGAGTGAGTGGTTTCAGAGACAGTCCCTCAAGAATCACTGTTAGTGCTTAAGCATTCAGAAAAAAACGTAATTGCGCTGGGGCACGAGGTTTAAGACAGGCTGCTGCCTCCAAATGACATGTGGAAGAAAAAACTGCATATTGTCAATACATATTTTAGAGCCCTGCCATACAAGTTGACTGGAAGCTGCCATGTGGTCTGAGGTGAGATGCGGAGGCAATGCGTGCACCGAGCCCATTCAGCTTCAGCAGTGCTGTAGTCAGGGGCCAGTCACCAGGTGACACGGCCATCACAATGGGAAACAGGGGCCAGTGTGCCAACTTGCACTTTGGTTTGAAGAATCGGGAGCACAACTGGTTCAAGAGCCACAACCGTTTGGTCAAGATGTATCAAGATTTCCGTTGTGGCCCTCCATATCTTCTCCAAGACTTTCTTTGACCAAGACTACCTCAGGGAGCTACAAATATTCTCCCCTCCTGGTTTGTTAAGACTGTGTTTCAGTCGTGTAGAATTTGAATGTATTTGAGAAAAGGGAGTGAGGACACCAAACTTTATTTTAGCTAATAACTGGAAAAGCTTTTATCCAAAATGATCAACCCTGATACTTTCAGTGAAATGATCTGCCAGCGCTGGCAGATAGGTTTCATCTGGTTCCTGACTGCTGTGAGCCCTGCATGGCCTCAGAGGCACAGCTCCAGCAACATAACGCATTCTGCTTCCCCAAACCCACTAGAAACGATCAGCAGCTCACTCAGGCTGAAGCGCCTGTCTTACTGACCACTCTGCAGAGTTGGAGCACGTTCTCGTCGAGACACAGCTGGAGAGTGTAACCTCTCTCTCTTGTTTTGTCTAATCTGCATTTCCCATGATGCCTGAGGGGAAGTCGACGTCTCTTCCTGTTTCCTCTTCGGACGAGAACTTATCGTACGTCTGCGCACTTTGGGCTACACCCATTTATTTTTGACTAGGGAAGAGGAAATGTGCTTTTTTTTCTCGCCTTCTCCTGCCTGCCAAGCTTGAGTGCCTCAGATGGTGAGGCTTGAAACACCGCAGTTTCTGCAGGCTTTGTCTATCATACTCTGTGCCCACATGTGTACGTGTGTCTGCCTGTTTACATGCACAACCTTGTTTATGACCATTTCTACATGGGGATATGCCTCTATGCATGAACACTGCACCAAAAAAAAACTGAATACAAGACTAAATACAAGAGAATGTGTGTGTTTTATAAAGAAAACACATTTCTGTTGTTTAGAGGATGAAACCTGTCCTTTTTGATGACTCTATAACCTATAATATTGTTCTCTCTCTCTCTCTCTCTCTCTCTTTCTCTCTTTTTTTTTTTTTTGCATTGCCCTGACATTTTGTGACAAAATTCATGTTGGCTAGAGGCAATTTTGGTGACCCCATGACCTTACCTGTAGCGCCACCAGTAGGCCCAGCAGGGCAGTTACATTCAAAAATAACCACCTTATTTACAGACTTGTTTACTTGTTCATGCCTGATGTATACCTGATTTTTAACCCCTTTAAACCCCACCTTTTCTAAATGTTGGCTGTTTTGGCACACTTTACTTTATTCAGTCCTGTTCCTAAAAGAATGTGTTTATCTAGTACAGGACTAAAAGACATCCTAGACTTTACACAAGTTGTGTGTGCGTATACGCTGCTGACCTGTGCTGAGTATTTAGCACGAAGGCGTCCGGCCTCGCAGCCTTTATCGCAGACCCTCAGCTGCCGGGCCTGCTCCAGCTCCCGCTTCAGACGAATCCGAGACTCGTTCGCCTCCTTCATCTTCTTCTCGCTTTCGGCCCGGAGGCGCTCGATCTCTTTCCTCAAATTGCGCTTGGCCTCCGTCGCCTCCCGAAGCTTCTCCTTCTTGGCCACCCGCAAAAACTCCAGCTCCTTGGAAAAAGAGATGGCAGAGCGGTTACGTTTGGTTTCAAAGTGGCTGTGATTTTTGTCTGTTTGAAGCCCATGTGCCTGTGGGTGGGTTGTTATAAAAGTGTTTTAAAATTCATTTTTATTTTCTTAATTTTTTTACTTGTTATTTGGGTGATATCTTGTATTTTTTTTTTTTATTTATTTATTCTTATTTTTATTTTTTTTTTACAATTTTTCCTGTAAATTTATAATTACTTTGTGGTGAATTAATTTAAAATATGTAATTCTAAAATAAACTAAACTATAGATATACTATACATAAACTTTTTCTTTGATCATTTTGTATATTTTATTTTATTTTATTTTTTGGGTGGGGGGTGGGGGGGGTTCTTGCTTGTTTTTTTGTTTTTTTTAACTTATTCCTTGTTAATTTTGGGGTCATTTCCTGGTGATTTTCTTGTAATTTCTTTTGCTTATTTGTGCTAATTTTCTGGACTTTAGTGTTAATGTTTTGTTATTTTTTACATTTTCTGTGATGTTGTGGCAATTAAATGTAATTATACTATAATTATTATTATTATTGCTATTATTATTATTATTATTATTATTATTATTGTTGTTGTTATTTTATTTATTTATTTAATTATTACACATTTTGGGGGTGACTTTGTGTTAATACTCTGATCATTTTCTTGTTATTTAATTTAAAGTACATTTTTTGAAAGTAATCAAAGCACAAACATCATGGAAAAAGTGCTTTCAAAAAAACAAATGTCTGCATATCACTGGATTTAAAATTTTTGACTGAGCTGTGTGTGTAGAAAATGACGTTCCTTTGCTTTCAAAACCTGGATGAAACTCGTGGTGGTCATACTGTCAGCTCCTGACGGTGGACATACTGTGGTGGAGATACAAGGTTTTCACCTGACAGCAGCAGCCTGTTACCCTGGGCTCCAGTGTCCATGACGCTGTTTACATTCTACCAAATCAAGGGTGAGGGCAATGTGTGGGCTGACAGAAGGGAGGTTTCCTTCCTCTGAGAAGTTGAAAGAGCAACAGATTTTTGTAAGTGTAAGAGAGTGAGTGAGTGGTAACACGCCCACGGCCTTCTCATGGGAACTCAGCAGTGGAGACAAACGTGTCTGTCATCAAGTTTTGTTGGTTCCTAGAAAAAGTGTGAAAAGAAACAAGCCCAACACGCCCTTTACTCTGCTCCACAGTGGCTTTACATCATATCCTTTCCGGTACCTTTGGTAAACTGGACATGCCACACATTTGACAGTTGCTCTCAACTTCAAACAACTGCTTTGTTCAAATCAAGACAGTGTTCATTTAGAATTTGTGTTTGCTGGGTTGCCTCTCCTCTGGATGTTGATGTAAAGTGAAAGTGGAATGCCGTCACACTGGAATCATTTTTTTTCCTTCGGTCAGGATGCATTTTCTGTTGCTCACCCACGCAGACTCCCTCGTCGACATTTTCTTGGTTCCAATCCAAGGCCAAAAATAAAAATGGAAGTCTGGCCTTTCCCTTTGCAGCAACATCCGCTCTTGTTGTTATTACTTGCCAAGTCATGGTAAGCTTACTTGCCAAAGATAATGAGTTCTAATCCACTTCTGCATTTTGTTGCTTAGTGTAAGTATTTTCCTCACTTTCCTAACTTTCTCAACTCTGTGTTTTTTTCTGGTTCAAAGCTTGCAGTTGGTCTGAAGTGTTCTGGGCAGAGGTGAGCCCAGGAAACCTGATTCACTTGGTCAGTACTATCATGCTGCGTTCACTAAAATGCAACCTTATGCTATGAAAATGTAGGGCATCAGTCAGTGCCTATTTATTGACAAGAGTGAGAACAGGGCCATGTGTTTGCACTGCTGTACATGTTGGGGCTGCTGGAGAAAAGTCATGTGGGGCCCCTTGCCTTTTACAGTGAATACATCCATGTAGGTCCAAAACCTGAAAGGTTTTATTTTACCTTGTGAACAAATTCACTCAAGTTCTTTTTACTTTTCTTTCTTGTAATTTTTTTTTTTTTTTTCAAATTTTGTGTCAACTGTTTTGTTGTTTTTCACATTTTATTTTTCTGTAATTTTTTTTAAATTAATAATATTTTATATTATTTGACATATGTAATTATCAAAAATAAAGGTTTAGCATTTTGGTAATTGTTTATAAATTTTTAAGTTTCAAGTTTTGCTAATATTATAGTATTTTTTTTTTTTGCCTAATTTTCTAATAATTTTCTTGTAATTTCTGTGTTTTTTTTTTTTTTTTTTTTTGGCTTTTTTTTTCTTATTGCTTTCTTGTAGGCCATTCTGGCCATTTTTTCTTTTGCTAATTTTGAACTCATGTTCCAGTAGCAGCTCTGTTTGCTTGCCAAGACTATATTCAAATGGTCATATTAGTGGAAGCCTACCTGCTGGAGGCTGCGTTTGGCCTGCAGGGCAGATCCCAGCTTCTCCTCCTGCTTCACCCTCATCTTGACAATCTCATGAAGGAACTTCTCCTTTGACTCTTTGGAGTCCAGCCCACTGTCCAGCGCCTGCCTCAGAGTTTCCAGCTCAGACTCCAACCCTGACTCTGGAGGGGTCAAGGGGGTCGTGGCGGGAGGGGCTGCTGGGACGGTGCCCTCCGCTGATGTGATTGTGCAAATAGGCCCATGGGCGCCCGGCGAGCTCAGGTCCTTTGCAGAGCTGGACGAGGTGAAGGATGGTGAAGACAGGGAGGACAGGGACGAAGTGACTGTTGAGAGAGAACGGAGAGAGAGCATAGTTTAGGTTCATGGAGAGGCTGAAATGTTCTGGCAGGGATGATGAAAAAGACGAGGCTAAGCTGACCTCCACATCTTTTTCTATATTTCTGTGTCGGTTTTCTATGTGTTGCTTCGTCTCTGCTCTCCATTACATTGACAAAAGCAACAGGATCAAATTTGGACTCCTTAAGGCTAGGTGGGTATCACGTGGTGCCACACCCCTCTTGATGCCCATGCATGCTCTAACTGGATGCAGCAGGTACTAAGGTCTTTCTGGAGACTTACATTCCTCACGGCTCTCCACCTCGATCTCCACCTCCGAGTCTTTGTCATCCTGCGGTGGCTTGTTGACAGTGGAGGATGGAGGGCAGGAGCCCTCTGGCGCCGGGGGAGGGAGCTCCCCAGTGGCCCTCCTCTTGCGGGGCCTGGAGCTGGCACTGGCACCCTCG